>NC_047107.1:83062135-83257135 GCF_902500255.1 Thalassophryne amazonica
TATCGTCCACCTGGTCGTTACTGTGAGTTTCTCTGTGAATTTTCAGACCTTTTGTCTGACTTAGTGCTTAGCTCAGATAAGATAATTATAGTGGGCGATTTTAAACATCCACACAGATGCTGAGAATGACAGCCTCAACACTGCATTTAATCTATTATTAGACTCTATTGGCTTTGCTCAAAAAGTAAATGAGTCCACCCACCACTTTAATCATATCTTAGATCTTGTTCTGACTTATGGTATGGAAATAGAAGACTTAACAGTATTCCCTGATAACTCCCTTCTGTCTGATCATTTCTTAATAACATTTACATTTACTCTGATGGACTACCCAGCAGTGGGGAATAAGTTTCATTACACTAGAAGTCTTTCAGAAAGCGCTGTAACTAGGTTTAAGGATATGATTCCTTCTTTATGTTCTCTAATGCCATATACCAACACAGTGCAGAGTAGCTACCTAAACTCTGTAAGGGAGATAGAGTATCTCGTCAATAGTTTTACATCCTCATTGAAGACAACTTTGGATGCTGTAGCTCCTCTGAAAAAGAGAGCTTTAAATCAGAAGTGTCTGACTCCGTGGTATAACTCACAAACTCGTAGCTTAAAGCAGATAACCCGTAAGTTGGAGAGGAAATGGCGTCTCACTAATTTAGAAGATCTTCACTTAGCCTGGAAAAAGAGTCTGTTGCTCTATAAAAAAGCCCTTCGTAAAGCTAGGACATCTTTCTACTCATCACTAATTGAAGAAAATAAGAACAACCCCAGGTTTCTTTTCAGCACTGTAGCCAGGCTGACAAAGAGTCAGAGCTCTATTGAGCTGAGTATTCCATTAACTTTAACTAGTAATGACTTCATGACTTTCTTTGCTAACAAAATTTTAACTATTAGAGAAAAAATTACTCATAACCATCCCAAAGACGTATCGTTATCTTTGGCTGCTTTCAGTGATGCCGGTATTTGGTTAGACTCTTTCTCTCCGATTGTTCTGTCTGAGTTATTCTCATTAGTTACTTCATCCAAACCATCAACATGTTTATTAGACCCCATTCCTACCAGGCTGCTCAAGGAAGCCCTACCATTATTTAATGCTTCGATCTTAAATATGATCAATCTATCTTGTTAGTTGGCTATGTACCACAGGCTTTTAAGGTGGCAGTAATTAAACCATTACTTAAAAAGCCATCACTTGACCCAGCTATCTTAGCTAATTATAGGCCAATCTCCAACCTTCCTTTTCTCTCAAAAATTCTTGAAAGGGTAGTTGTAAAACAGCTAACTGATCATCTGCAGAGGAATGGTCTATTTGAAGAGTTTCAGTCAGGTTTTAGAATTCATCATAGTACAGAAACAGCATTAGTGAAGGTTACAAATGATCTTCTTATGGCCTCGGACAGTGGACTCATCTCTGTGCTTGTTCTGTTAGATCTCAGTGCTGCTTTTGATACTGTTGACCATAAAATTTTATTACAGAGATTAGAGCATGCCATAGGTATTAAAGGCACTGCGCTGCGGTGGTTTGAATCATATTTGTCTAATAGATTACAATTTGTTCATGTAAATGGGGAATCTTCTTCACAGACTAAAGTTAATTATGGAGTTCCACAAGGTTCTGTGCTAGGACCAATTTTATTCACTTTATACATGCTTCCCTTAGGCAGTATTATTAGACGGTATTGCTTAAATTTTCATTGTTACGCAGATGATACCCAGCTTTATCTATCCATGAAGCCAGAGGACACACACCAATTAGCTAAACTGCAGGATTGTCTTACAGACATAAAGACATGGATGACCTCTAATTTCCTGCTTTTAAACTCAGATAAAACTGAAGTTATTGTACTTGGCCCCACAAATCTTAGAAACATGGTGTCTAACCAGATCCTTACTCTGGATGGCATTACCCTGACCTCTAGTAATACTGTGAGAAATCTTGGAGTCATTTTTGATCAGGATATGTCATTCAAAGTGCATATTAAACAAATATGTAGGACTGCTTTTTTGCATTTACGCAATATCTCTAAAATCAGAAAGGTCTTGTCTCAGACTGATGCTGAAAAACTAATTCATGCATTTATTTCCTCTAGGCTGGACTATTGTAATTCATTATTATCAGGTTGTCCTAAAAGTTCCCTAAAAAGCCTTCAGTTAATTCAAAATGCTGCAGCTAGAGTACTGACGGGGACTAGAAGGAGAGAGCATATCTCACCCATATTGGCCTCTCTTCATTGGCTTCCTGTTAATTCTAGAATAGAATTTAAAATTCTTCTTCTTACTTATAAGGTTTTGAATAATCAGGTCCCATCTTATCTTAGGGACCTCGTAGTACCATATTACCCCAATAGAGCGCTTCGCTCTCAGACTGCAGGCTTACTTGTAGTTCCTAGGGTTTGTAAGAGTAGAATGGGAGGCAGAGCCTTCAGCTTTCAGGCTCCTCTCCTGTGGAACCAGCTCCCAATTCAGATCAGGGAGACAGACACCCTCTCTACTTTTAAGATTAGGCTTAAAACTTTCCTTTTTGCTAAAGCTTATAGTTAGGGCTGGATCAGGTGACCCTGAACCATCCCTTAGTTATGCTGCTATAGACGTAGACTGCTGGGGGGTTCCCATGATGCACTGTTTCTTTTTCTTTTTGCTCTGTATGCACCACTCTGCATTTAATCATTAGTGATCGATCTCTGCTCCCCTCCACAGCATGTCTTTTTCCTGGTTCTCTCCCTCAGCCCCAACCAGTCCCAGCAGAAGACTGCCCCTCCCTGAGCCTGGTTCTGCTGGAGGTTTCTTCCTGTTAAAAGGGAGTTTTTCCTTCCCACTGTAGCCAAGTGCTTGCTCACAGGGGGTCGTTTTGACCGTTGGGGTTTTACATAATTATTGTATGGCCTTGCCTTACAATATAAAGCGCCTTGGGGCAACTGTTTGTTGTGATTTGGCGCTATATAAAAAAAATTGATTGATTGATTGATTGATTAGTGCACAGGTGCCTTAGACTGCCCACAATAAAAGGCCACTCTGAAAGGTGCAGTTTTATCACACAGCACAATGCCACAGATGTCGCAAGATTTGAGGGAGCGTGCAGTTGGCATGCTGACAGCAGGAATGTCAACCAGAGCTGTTGCTCGTGTATTGAATGTTCATTTCTCTACCATAAGCCGTCTCCAAAGGCGTTTCAGAGAATTTGGCAGTACATCCAACCAGCCTCACAACCGCAGACCATGTGTAACCACACCAGCCCAGGACCTCCACATCCAGCATGTTCACCTCCAAGATCGTCTGAGACCAGCCACTCGGACAGCTGCTGAAACAATTGGTTTGCATAACCAAAGAATTTCTGTACAAACTGTCAGAAACCGTCTCAGGGAAGCTCATCTGCATGCTTGTCGTCCTCATCGGGGTCTCGACCTGACTCCAGTTCGTCGTCGTAACCGACTTGAGTGGGCAAATGCTCACATTCGCTGGTGTTTGGCACATTGGAGAGGTGTTCTCTTCACGGATGAATCCCGGTTCACACTGTTCAGGGCAGATGGCAGACAGCGTGTGTGGCGTTGTGTGGGTGTGCGGTTTTCTGATGTCAGTGTTGTGGATCGAGTGGCCCATGGTGGCGGTGGGGTTATGGTATGGGCAGGTGTCTGTTATGGGCGAAGAACACAGGTGCATTTTATTGATGGCATTTTGAATGCACAGAGATACCGTGACGAGATCCTGAGGCCCATTGTTGTGCCATACATCCAAGAACATCACCTCATGTTGCAGCATGATAATGCACGGCCCCATGTTTCAAGGATCTGTACACAGTTCTTGGAAGCTGAAAATGTCCCAGTTCTTGCATGGCTGGCATACTCACCGGACATGTCACCCATTGAGCATGTTTGGGATGCTCTGGACCGGTGTATACGACAGCGTGTACCAGTTCCTGCCAATATCCAGCAACTTCGCACAGCCATTGAAGAGGAGTGGACCAACATTCCACAGGCCACAATTGACAACCTGATCAACTCTATGCGAAGGAGATGTGTTGCACTGCAAGAGGCAAATGGTGGTCACACCAGATACTGACTGGTATCCGCCCCCAATAAAACAAAACTGCACCTTTCAGAGTGGCCTTTTATTGTGGACAGTCTAAGGCACACCTGTGCACTAATCAATCAATCAATCAATCAATTTTATTTATATAGCGCCAAATCACAACAGTTGCCCCAAGGCGCTTTATATTGTAAGGCAAGGCCATACAATAATTACGTAAAAACCCCAATGGTCAAAATGACCCCCTGTGAGCAAGCACTTTTCGACAGTGGGAAGGAAAAACTCCCTTTTAACAGGAAGAAACCTCCAGCAGAACCAGGCTCAGGGAGGGGCAGTCTTCTGCTGGGACTGGTTGGGGCTGAGGGAGAGAACCAGGAAAAAGACATGCTGTGGAGGGGAGCAGAGATCAATCACTAATGAATTAAATGCAGAGTGGTGCATACAGAGCAAAAAGAGAAAGAAACACTCAGTGCATCATGGGAACCCCCCAGCAGTCTAAGTCTATAGCAGCATAACTAAGGGATGGTTCAGGGTCACCTGATCCAGCCCTAACTATAAGCTTTAGCAAAAAGGAAAGTTTTAAGCCTAATCTTAAAAGTAGAGAGGGTGTCTGTCTCCCTGATCCAAATTGGAAGCTGGTTCCACAGGAGAGGAGCCTGAAAGCTGAAGGCTCTGCCTCCCATTCTACTCTTACAAACCCTAGGAACTACAAGTAAGCCTGCAGTCTGAGAGTGAAGCGCTCTATTGGGGTGATATGGTACTATGAGGTCCCTAAGATAAGATGGGACCTGATTATTCAAAACCTTATAAGTAAGAAGAAGAATTTTAAATTCTATTCTAGAATTAACAGGAAGCCAATGAAGAGAGGCCAATATGGGTGAGATATGCTCTCTCCTTCTAGTCCCCGTCAGTACTCTAGCTGCAGCATTTTGAATTAACTGAAGGCTTTTCAGGGAACTTTTAGGACAACCTGATAATAATGAATTACAATAGTCCAGCCTAGAGGAAATAAATGCATGAATTAGTTTTTCAGCATCACTCTGAGACAAGACCTTTCTAATTTTAGAGATATTGCGTCAATGCAAAAAAGCAGTCTTACATATTTGTTTAATATGCGCTTTGAATGACATATCCTGATCAAAAATGACTCCAAGATTTCTCATAGTATTACTAGAGGTCAGGGTGATGCCATCCAGAGTAAGGATCTGGTTAGACACCATGTTTCTAAGATTTGTGGGGCCAAGTACAATAACTTCAGTTTTATCTGAGTTTAAAAGCAGGAAATTAGAGGTCATCCATGTCCTTATGTCTGTAAGACAATCCTGCAGTTTAGCTAATTGGTGTGTGTCCTCTGGCTTCATGGATAGATAAAGCTGGGTATCATCTGCGTAACAATGAAAATTTAAGCAATGCGTCTAATAATACTGCCTAAGGGAAGCATGTATAAAGTGAATAAAATTGGTCCTAGCACAGAACCTTGTGGAACTCCATAATTAACCTTAGTCTGTGAAGAAGATTCCCCATTTACATGAACAAATTGTAATCTATTAGATAAATATGATTCAAACCACCACAGTGCAGTGCCTTTAATACCTATGGCATGCTCTAATCTCTGTAATAAAATTTTATGGTCAACAGTATCAAAAGCAGCACTGAGGTCTAACAGAACAAGCACAGAGATGAGTCCACTGTCTGAGGCCATAAGAAAATCATTTGTAACCTTCACTAATGCTGTTTCTGTACTATGATGAATTCTAAAACCTGACTGAAACTCTTCAAATAGACCATTCCTCTGCAGATGATCAGTTAGCTGTTTTACAACTACCCTTTCAAGAATTTTTGAGAGAAAAGGAAGGTTGGAGATTGGCCTATAATTAGCTAAGATAGCTGGGTCAAGTGATGGCTTTTTAAGTAATGGTTTAATTACTGCCACCTTAAAAGCCTGTGGTACATAGCCAACTAATAAAGATAGATTGATCATATTTAAGATCGAAGCATTAAATAATGGTAGGGCTTCCTTGAGCAGCCTGGTAGGAATGGGGTCTAATAGACATGTTGATGGTTTGGATGAAGTAACTAATGAAAATAACTCAGACAGAACAATCTGAGAGAAAGAGTCTAACCAAATACCGGCATCACTGAAAGCAGCCAAAGATAATGATACGTCTTTGGGATGGTTATGAGTAATTTTTTCTCTAATAGTTAAAATTTTATTAGCAAAGAAAGTCATGAAGTCATTACTAGTTAAAGTTAAAGGAATACTCGGCTCAATAGAGCTCTGACTCTTTGTCAGCCTGGCTACAGTGCTGAAAAGAAACCTGAGGTTGTTTTTATTTTCTTCAATTAGTGATGAGTAGTAAGATGTCCTAGCTTTACGGAGGGCTTTTTTATAGAGCAACAGACTCTTTTTCCAGGCTAAGTGAAGATCTTCTAAATTAGTGAGACGCCATTTCCTCTCCAACTTACGGGTTATCTGCTTTAAGCTGCGAGTTTGTGAGTTATACCACGGAGGCAGGCACTTCTGATTTAAAGCTCTCTTTTTCAGAGGAGCTACAGCATCCAAAGTTGTCTTCAATGAGGATGTAAAACTATTGACGAGATACTCTCTCACTTACAGAGTTTAGGTAGCTACTCTGCACTGTGGTGGTATATGGCATTAGAGAACATAAAGAAGGAATCATATCCTTAAACCTAGTTACAGTGCTTTCTGAAAGACTTCTAGTGTAATGAAACTTATTCCCCACTGCTGGGTAGTCCATCAGAGTAAATGTAAATGTTATTAAGAAATGATCAGACAGAAGGGAGTTTTCAGGGAATACTGTTAAGTCTTCAATTTCCATACCATAAGTCAGAACAAGATCTAAGATATGATTAAAGTGGTGGGTGGACTCATTTACATTTTGAGCAAAGCCAGTTGAGTCTAATAATAGATTAAATGCAGTGTTGAGGCTGTCATTCTCAGCATCTGTGTGGATGTTAAAATCTCCCACTATAATTATCTTATCTGAGCTAAGCACTAAGTCAGACAAAAGTTCTGAAAATTCACAGAGAAACTCACAGTAACGACCAGGAGGACGATAGATAACAACAAATAAAACTGGTTTTTGGGACTTCCAATTTGGATGGACAAGACTAAGAGTCAAGCTTTCAAATTAATTAAAGCTCTGTCTGGGTTTTTGATTAATTAATAAGCTGGAATGGAAGATTGCTGCTAATCCTCCGCCTCGGCCCGTGCTACGAGCGTTCTGGCAGTTAGTGTCACTCGGGGGTGTTGACTCATTTAAACTAACATATTCATCCTGCTGTAACCAGGTTTCTGTAAGGCAGAATAAATCAATATGTTGATCAATTATTATATCATTTACTAACAGGGACTTAGAAGAGAGAGACCTAATGTTTAATAGACCACATTTAACTGTTTTAGTCTGTGCTGCAGTTGAAGGTGCTATATTATTTTTTCTTTTTGAATTTTTATGCTTAAATAGATTTTTGCTGGTTATTGGTGGTCTGGGAGCAGGCACCGTCTCTACGGGGATGGGGTAATGAGGGGATGGCAGGGGGAGAGAAGCTGCAGAGAGGTGTGTAAGACTACAACTCTGCTTCCTGGTCCCAACCCTGGATAGTCACGGTTTGGAGGATTTAAGAAAATTGGCCAGATTTCTAGAAATGAGAGCTGCTCCATCCAAAGTGGGATGGATGCCGTCTCTCCTAACAAGACCAGGTTTTCCCCAGAAGCTTTGCCAATTATCTATGAAGCCCACCTCATTTTTTGGACACCACTCAGACAGCCAGCAATTCAAGGAGAACATGCGGCTAAACATGTCACTCCCGGTCCGATTGGGGAGGGGCCCAGAGAAAACTACAGAGTCCGACATTGTTTTTGCAAAGTTACACACCGATTCAATGTTAATTTTAGTGACCTCTGATTGGCATAACCGGGTGTCATTACTGCCGACGTGAATTACAATCTTATCAAATTTACGTTTAGCCTTAGCCAGCAGTTTCAAATTTCCTTCAATGTCGCCTGCTCTGGCCCCCGGAAGACAATTGACTATGGTTGCTGGTGTCGCTAACTTCACATTTCTCAAAACAGAGTCGCCAATAACCAGAGTTTGATCCTCGGCGGGTGTGTCGCCGAGTGGGGAAAAACGGTTAGAAATGTGAACGGGTTGGCGGTGTACACGGGGCTTCTGTTTAGGGCTACGCTTCCTCCTCACAGTCACCCAGTCGGCCTGCTTTCCCGGCTGCTCGGGATCTGCCAGAGGGAAACTAACGGCGGCTAAGCTACCTTGGTCCGCACCGACTACAGGGGCCTGGCTAGCTGTAGAATTTTCCACGGTGCGGAGCCGAGTCTCCAATTCGCCCAGCCTGGCCTCCAAAGCTACGAATAAGCTACACTTATTACAAGTACCATTACTGCTAAAGGAGGCCGAGGAATAACTAAACATTTCACACCCAGAGCAGAAAAGTGTGGGAGGGACAGGAGAAGCCGCCATGCTAAACCGGCTAAGAGCTAGTAGCTGCGCTAAGCTAGCGGATTCCTAAAAACACACAAAGTGAATAATGTGTAAATAATTTAGAGGTGATTCAGCAGAGGGAGTGCTTTAGTTAAGGCACGTGAAGATTATACTGTGAAACAAATCGTTATCTAGGTAACTAGATCAATCTAACTGCACAGATTAAACAGCTAACAGATACAGCAAAACACCACTGTGCTCCGGAACAGGAAGTGATACAATACCGCAGTGAGAGCCAACCCTGACAACTAATTATGGTGTCTAATCAGCATCTTGGTATGGCACACCTGTGAGGTGGGATGGATTATCTCAGCAAAGGAGAAGTGCTCACTATCACAGATTTAGGCTGGTTTGTGAACAATGTTTGAGAGAAATGGTGATATTGTGTATGTGGAAAAACTTTTAGATCTTTGAGTTCATCATAAAAAATGGGAGCAAAACCAAAACTGTTGCGTTTATATTTTTGTTGAGTGTATATTTATGTTTTATGTATTCATTCAATTTCTTTTTAAATATTTTCTGTGGACCTATTTGAGTCTGAAATAAAGTATTATTATTTCTCTTTCTGTAGCAAGAAGAGCGCCAAACTCAAGACTGCCTACAAGTGTGACTATGTCAATGTAGGCTGCGACCTGGCCTTTGACATGGCCGGTCCCACAGTCCACACGGCAGCTGTTCTGGGCTACAAGGGCTGGCTGGCTGGCTACCAGATGGCTTTTGACACAGCCAAATCTAAACTGACCCAAAACAACTTTGCCTTGGGTTATAAGGCTGCTGATTTCCAGCTTCACACTAATTTGTGAGTAATTTCATCACAGTGAAGAGTTTTAAGAGGGAAGTGGGTGGATGATGAGGAAGCATTTCCTGAGAGCACAGCTTAGCCAAACTATAAAAAAAGAAAAACATCAGCAAACTTGAATTTTCTGTTTTTTATCGGGCGCTGATGTTGCTGCTTGTTTGGGTTTCAGTAATGACGGCACAGAGTTTGGTGGCTCGGTTTACCAAAAAGTGAACAGTGACTTGGAGACAGCTGTCAATCTGGCCTGGACCGCCGGCAGCAACAACACCCACTTTGAAATAGGAGCCAAGTATCAGCTGGCGAAAGACTCCTCTCTGTCGGTGAGAACTCTGAACTGTAGGTGGTGGGAGGTGATGGTCTAGTGGATAAGCAGTAAAACCAGAGGATCTTCCGTTCAGATCCCATTCTGGCTGGAAAATAAATCACTAAGGGCTCTTGGGCAGGGTCCTTAATCCCAACATGTTCCCGATGTGTGAATGGATAAATGCGAGGCATTACTTTAAAGTACTTTGAGCGTCTGATATCGATGGAAAAGTGCTACAGTATATAAATGCAGTCCAACTCCTCGCTGTGCGTGTTTGTTTATTTCTACTTTCTCAGTGTTGGCATCCTAGTTAGCACACATGTAACTGCTATTGTGATTTTTTTTTTTGTTTTTCTCGCAGACAAAAGTGAACAATGCCTGCCTGGTTGGATTAGGATACACACACACCCTCAGACCAGGTTAGTCTCTTTCCTGTTTGTTTCGGTGATAACAGTCCACGGATTCTAATCATATTTTAATCTGAGAAATATTTGTTTGTTTGTTTGTTCTGCTACTCCGCTGAGGTGCCTTGGCCAATTTCCACCAAACTTACTGGGTGAATGTACTTTGATCCCAGAGGTGCCTTTAAGGTGTTTGTTTTGGCACAGTTTGTGGTCATTGGAGTCAAAGATCAAAATTGTCATTTGTCTGTTTCTTTCACTGCTCTTCCCAAATCCTTTGGCCAATTTCTGCCATACTTCATATGTGGAATACAGTCAACCCCAGAAGTGCCCCTGAAGGATTACTTTTGGTAAAGGTCATTGAGATCAAAGATCAAAATTATGATTTTTCACTCCCATGACCACCAAATGCGGCACAAGTAGGTGGGTGTAAGGATGCACCAATCCACAATTTTTCACTTCCGAACTGTTCCCAATAACTGAATTTGGATATCTACTGATACTTTTCCGATATCAAGGCTTTGTTTGCTTTAATATTATTATCATTATTGTTGATTTTGAGGATTTTCTTAAAAAGGAGACCTGAAAGTTCAGCTACATTTTGCCAGAAGGTGTATCTAAGATGAAAGCCTAGATTTGATGTTTTGGTGAATGACTTTTATAACCATATATAGAGTTAAAGAGAAAAGACAGCAGTCTCTCTCTGTCTGTCTCTCCCCAATTTTCAATTTCAATTGAGTTTTATTGATATGGGAGACATATGTTTACATGGTCAAAGCAAGTGTTACAGAGTAAAAATTAAAAATTAATTCCTCTCTGTCTATCTCTGTCTCTCCTTCTCAATTTTTGATTGCAATGGAGCTTTATTGACTTGGGAAACATATGTTTACATTGTCAAAGCAAGTATTAAGAGTAAAAATTAATTCTTGTTCGCTCTCTCTTGCTATTTTCCTGCTGCGCCATCTTTGGAACCTTTTGGAGCCTTTCAACTGTAAAACAAACTGTAAATTTCTAAATGTATCACCAGCGATGCTCATGCGACAAACTCTGGATTAATACTGAAGGATTTTAATGGAGTTTTTTTTTTTACCCCTTTCAGTGGACAGAATATCTATTAAGCTGTCCTTCTCAGCTGCGCTCTAAGCTGGCGTTTAATAGCGTTTCACAGCCTCGGGATGCTGAAACAGCTAACTTTTCAACAGACATTTTCAGCAACAATTCAGTTAATTTTTTTGGAAAATCCGTGCTCGACGAACAGACAGTTTGAACCCAAGAGCCGAGTGGAAATTTGATGCCACCCGTACTGCGGAAGAGAGCTCTCTCAAACAGCACGGCTTCAGAAACCTCCCCCATCCTCTCCTCCCCTCCTCATGCTCGGCAGCAAACAAAGCAGAGAGCCAGCAGCAGCAGCAGAGAGGTTTCAGAGTGGCTCCTCTCCGGTATCAAAAAAAAAAACATCGCTGGTTGGATCGGTATTTTCCGATGCTTGAATTACGTCGGTATCGCAAGCCGATCGCAATACTGGATCGGATAGGTCGCATCCTTGGGTAGGTGTGTTCTGGAATTGCCCAGACAACAAATTAAAATTTACTGAACAAATTCAATTTAGTAAATTAAAACTAAAATTACTAAAGTTCAGTCATAAAGTTCAATCATTTGGGTGAAAGTTGAGATCACTGTGTTCAAATGTCAGATTTCCGTAGCTATGACTGTTTTTATGCCTTCCAGAATTATTACTAAATCATTATGATCTGACTTCTCTGTAGGAGTGAAGCTCACTCTGTCATCTCTGATTGACGGGAAGAACATCAAAGCGGGCGGACACAGAGTCGGCGTGGGCTTTGACCTGGAGGTGTGAAGGACTGGACAGGAAGCTGGGTCAGGAGACTACTAAAGAGCATAAATATGAGAAAAGCACCTCCACAGTCCCTCAAGTCTAACCCTCCATCACGTTACTCCCACATGCGTGTGCATGCGCACTCACCCACCCTCTCTCTCTCACTTTGGCCTTAAATCTGCAAAGCCACACAGCTCTAGTACCTCCTGTGTCAAACCTGTTGTTTTTAGATTTTACACGACAACACCAACATTTGAGTGATTCAGTTCAAAGCCATTTTCTTGTAATCACATGCTAGTTTTTTTGACCAGATGAAGTGCACTTGGTAAACAAGCATGTCTCTCAGGTAAACAGTATTATGTCAATTATTTGTCACAGGAGATTGGAAGGTCCTTCTTATCTATGCCAAACATCATAGGAGGGCGGAGCCTATGTGATCACCTGCTTATCTTTGTGTGTCTGTCTTTGTGCACTACAATGCAAAATGTAGAGGATGGACTTCAGTGAAACAATTTGGGTTAGGGACAGGCTGTTTAAATTCTGTGACAGATAATATGAATCAGATTCAAAATCTCTTTTGATCTTTTAATGTTATTTGAAGAAGGCTCATGCACATCTTCAGTATCTCGTCGGCAGGTATGTCAGACGAAACCATATCCAGGAGAAAAAGTAATGACTTCCATGTTTTGTCTTTCACTTTACACACTTTATTTCAGAAAATGTTTGTTGTTCAACCTTTATTAGTTTTTTTTTTTTGGAGTAAGGTTTATTGCAAGTGAAGGACAAGGAGTGGGAGTCCTCTCTTTTCACCCAAAAACAGTCTTTATGATTTCACAGAGACCTACAGCCACAAATTTAAAGGCACTGGAGTGCACCATTGAGTTTTTGCTGTGTGTTTACCTCATGTGTGTTCATGTCCAGTGATTGGAAATCAGTGCAATAACAGCCGGGGCAGAATTAAGAATACAAAAGATAAAGTAACATCCAGGACCTTTAACCTCAGTAACAGTGATGAAGCATCAGTCACTCCAGTGTCAGTTTTTGAGGTCCTCTTTGTTAAACATCTGTCACTTCCACTTGTGTATTAAGTTTACCACTACCACTTCATCTTATCAGTGTTGGGCTTTGTATAGGAAATAGTCAACATTTAGTAAACTCTGTGATTTTATTGGAATTGACAGAATAAACAATTCAGACATTGCTGCTTAATTTTGTTTTGTCTGAAACAGTAAATGACAGAAGTGTGGCCTCTTTCCAGGAAAATAACAGCACATTTAAACACTGAATTTAAGAATGAAGATGTGACTGGCCATAAGTCTAAGTACCTCTACCAACAGAGTCGTTACTTTTGATGTCACACTATGAAATCAATGTAGACGGAACTGGAACTGCAAAATGGTAAAATTAGAGTCAGATCAAATCTTTCTGAAAGAGTTCTGGCATGAAGGCACCAATGTCCTCCTGCGAGTGGTTCCACTTAAAAATTCCAACTAAATGTTGACCAAAATGACACTTCAGAATGGTGAAATTCAAGCGGGATCTAAATTGATTATACATTTTTCATGTTTTGTGTGACCTTGACCTTTGAACTGTGTCCTTGAAAAGTGAACTCACTGTATTGTAGGACACAATAAACCACTTCCACACATCAGATTTAAATACACAATATAAATTTTTCAGGTCAATTTTGAGTTTGACCAAACTTTTGAAGGTCAAGGTGGAAGTCCAAGGTCAATGAGAAAGTGCCTCCCTAAGAGGAACAATATGAGCCAAATTGTAAGTTTCTGTTGTGAGTAGTTCTGAAGTTATGGCTGATTATGCGATTTTGTTTTTGAGTAACCTTAACCTTGACCTATACCTTGGAAAAAAGAACTCACTCTATTCTAGGATTATCTGAACCATATCTCCCAATTTTATGATGACAGATGCAGAACGTCCCATGAGACTGTTAACTAACCCACAAATGAACAAACAAATGCAGGCGATCACATAAGTAGGTTCACATGATTAGGTTCATTACCTTAGTTGCACTTTTCCACATTTTAGCTCCACTGGAGAAATCTTGTTCCTATAAGACATTTGTATTTCTTTATCTCAAGGTGAAATCACACTTTAGGCCCTAAATTATCAGTACCTGGTGTATACAGTATTGTGTCTGTTGTGGGGGTAATCGTCAAAAGTCAGCATTCTGCAGGCAG
This sequence comes from Thalassophryne amazonica, assembly GCF_902500255.1. NCBI lineage: Eukaryota > Metazoa > Chordata > Actinopteri > Batrachoidiformes > Batrachoididae > Thalassophryne > Thalassophryne amazonica. The sequence goes on from NC_047107.1 coordinate 83,076,209, forward strand.
AATTATATAGATGTGCCTGAATGAAGGTAATAAAAATAACTACAACAAACATTTACCTTTGTTCCCATCAGAATGATTTGCAACAAAGTTTTATAAATTGCATACAAACAAATCATGCCTGCATGAACAAGCCAAGACGTCCCCATATAGGAAGTTCACTGGTCCGCATCTGTATTTGTCGTAATACAAAAATTAAAAGTTGAACATGCAGTACTGTAGACACTTTGACCCCATTATGCCTATGGTTGCCCTGATAATAAAAATAAAACATGAAGTTGTTTTTTTTTTTTTATGATGGAGGGGTGTTTCATCTGAATGCATGTTTCTGAGCCCATAAATTTACAGCAACAGACAAATTAAGGCATCCTTGGCTTAGAAAGGATCAATATTTATCAACCATTTGCAGATGGTTTGGGGTTGATCTTTTCACTCAGTACAAAAATAATTTTAATTGGTACAGTACTGATTTAGAACCCAACAAACCGTCACAGGCTAACCAGCTACATAATGTAACTGCATAGGGCAAGACAGCACTCAGTGTTTCTTGTCGCCAGTAAAGAGGCGAAAATGTCAGAGGTGTCTGGTAACATGGAGTTGGTCCCTACAGAGGTAAATGTGCACGTTTAACTCACTAAATTACTTTTTAAAATTACTGTTATTATGATAATACAGAATGATTAACCCCAAAACATCTAATAGAGCCCAGGTTGAAAAATACTAGTGTCCCTTTAAAATTCATATGACAAGCTTCTAAACATGTCACTGAGTGACATTAGTTCATCACATTGTGCAGATGTTGCAGATACGTCAACACTGAGAAACAATTTTTAAAAAAATACATTCATATAGTCATTTATATGGCAATAAGAACTGGATCGTACTCTTAAAATATAATTTGTAATAAAAAACATTTCCAGTGAAAAACATGAATAAAAGCAATTATATTTAGTTACAAAACATACAAACATCATGTCGCTATGACATAACTCACAGCGATTTAACATTTCAATACGCTGCTCTAAAACCACAGGGCAGGAAAATACATGGATAAACCGAAATATAGTTCTCTTATTTCTAAATTATGAAACCAGACCTGCATCCCTTTTAGGACCTCTGTCTTTCTTTTTTTAAATAATCAAAATTTGTAGCTCTGTGAGAGGCAGCAACTTTCTTCACATTGCACTGCAGAAACATGCCGGCTAGAATTCTGCAAAGTGATCGATACGATCCCACAAATCAACCAATGGACTGTTGATACATGGACTTTGATCACATAAATCCTAATGGACAAAATTCCTCTTGTTATTCCTACACAAGGTTCAGTGTCCTGATTAATAAAATAATGTGGGAGGAGGCTGAACATTTTTCTCATTAGGGGGATCTTCTAGCAACTGTGTGATGTCAGCATCAGCGCAGTCTGTAATTTGACATTTAATCCATTGGAGGCAGTAAAGTATTAACGGAAACATTCAGGAGAGGTCGCTTGAAAAGCTCTGGCCCTCCTGCAGCCACGTCCACTCTCTCAACATCTAGGACAGACAAAAAGTCATATTATTCACATTAAACTCATTTTTATGAACACAAGAAAACCTTGGACGTACCTCCATGCTGTTCTGGGATTCCTTGATGGTGTCATGCAGCAAACTCTGGAGTCGACTCTCAAATGTTCTGCTCTCCTCCACCAGTGACTCGTCCCTGCAGACGGCCACAGGTATGTTATGTTATGGTTTTGATAAGTTCATCTTATTAATGGAAAAATTAATGAAAAACAATAGCAGGGGACTCTGAAAGGGATATCCCCTATGTGTATGTTGACTTCTTTTTGCAAAAAAATATTTGGTATGTAATCTGCAGGTGTGTGTGTAAAAATATTCATTCATTTATTTCATTCATTTAAAAGACAAAAAAAACAAACAGAAAATCAGAAATAAAGCATCTCAATTACCAGAATGAAAAGGAGCAGAGAGAAGAACAAGTCTTATATCAAATACCTTATATCTTATATCAAAATATATACAAATGTGAACATGAAAACAGATTCCAGGCATGTGTTCATATGCTACTACATGCTCCATTTTATGGAAGTGCACCAACGCACCCACGCTATGATGTTTTTCTGACACTGAAATGTATTTTGTGTGTGTTTGTGTTGTTTTCCTTCTAGTGGAAAGTATACACCAAAAATGTGAGGATAAAGTAGTTGTTGGTATTTGGTTGACTTACTAATAAAACTCAGAGCTAGATGTTTGAGGAAAAACATTTGCATACTATCATTTGAGAAACATTTTGTTTGTTCTACTGTTCCTCAAAGGTGCTTGAGCTAATTTCAACTAAACTAGCTGTATGTACAAGTTGACCCCAGAATTGCCCTTCAGGGGTTTGCTTTAGCATAGGTCAAAAACTTTAGTCAAATGTCAAAATTACGAAACGGAATTCCTCAGATGACATAAAATTTAATAAAAGCCAATCATTTGGGTTTATTTACTGTTTGTTTGGATCCCCATTAGCTGCAGGGGTCCAACAGATTTACAAATATAGTGAATCAAAAATACATTCAAAAAATATCTAAAAATAAATGAAAATAAAAATCACATATCAAAACCAAAAACATATCAAATCAAATTAATCGTCATCTATATATGGTAAAAGAGTTGACTCGGATTACTCCTTATACCGATAAATACTGTTTCAGAAGTTTTTTAAAGAAACATTCATTTGCAATGAGTTTGATGTGATCGGTAATAAATTCCATTCATGCATACCCCTAAATGTGACAGTGTTCTTAATGGCATTGGTTCTAGTTACAGGTAATGTAAAATTTCCCACCACAGCATGTCTGGTTCTGTAAGTATGTTTTTCTGAACTAAAAGAAAATTCCTAAACAAAATATAAGGTAACTTAGTGACAATAATCTAACAAAAATGATCAGCGAATATAAAAGTCTGTCTTTGACTAATAACCAGTTTAATTTTTTATGCACTGTGATGATATTTGTCCTATAACTGCATCTACGTAAGTGCCACACGAGCAGCCCTATTCTGAATAATCTGTAATCTATTAATTTATTCAGTAACATTTGACCAAACTACTGGACAACAGTCCAAATATACTAATAATAGTGCGTTAAGAGCATACTTCCTTGTAGTGCAACTTAGAAACCTTGCATGTCTTCTCATAACTGATATACCCCTGCCCATTTTTACAAAAATATTATTTATATGAGTGAAGTGTTGCGCAGCGGCACGAAGCTCACTCATGGTACAGGGCGTCCTAAACAGGAAGTGCCAAAATTCAAGTCCACAGTAAAACATGAAAACATCCTTAAGTGCCCTGTATCGTCTGCCTGATGGCAATAATTCAAACAAATAGTGTCCAGGATGGGAGGGGTCTCTGATTATAGTCCTTGCCTTCCTGAGACAACAACTTGTATACAGTTCCTCTAATGAGGGCAAGAGACAACCAGTGATCTTCTGGGCTGTGGTGACGACCCTCTGGACAGCTTTCCTGTCTGTGACTGTGCAGCTGGAAAACCACACACACAGACAGTAGGTCAAAATGCTCTCTATGGAGCAGCGATAGAAGGACACCAGCAGTCTCTGTGGCAGATGGTTATTCCTGAGAACCCTCAGGAAATAGAGTCTCTGCTGTGCCTTCTTGATGGTAGCCATAGTATTTGTGCTCCAAGTCAGGTCGTCTCTCAAATACACGCCAGAAAACAAAATTCAGAGACCCACTCCACACAGTCCCCATCGATGACCAGTGGCTGGATGACTGTTTTCCTCCTTCTATAGTCCACCACCATCTCCTTTGTCTTTGAGGTGTTGAGGATCAAATTGTTCTCCCTACACCAGACCGACAACCGCTGCACCTCCTCTCTATAGGCGGACTCATCCTCACCAGAAATGAGTCCCACAACAGTAGTATCATCAGCAACTTAATGATATTGTTGCTGAAGTGAGAGGGGGTGCAGTCATAGGTGTAGAGGGTGTAGAGCAAAGGACTCAGAAAGCAGCCCTGAGGGGAGCCGGTGCTGAGGCTAATGGCCAAAGAGATGTGAGGGCCAACTCTCACCCTCTGAGAGTGGTCTGTGAGGAAGTCCAAGATCCACCGGCAAATGGAGTGGGACACCCCCAGGTCCAACAACTTAATCACCAGCCTGCTTGGAAGAATGGTATTAAATGCTGAGGTAAAGTCCACAAAGAGCAGCCTCACATAGCTCCCCTGCTGCTCCAGATGGGACAGAGCAGCATGTAGAGCCATAATGATGGCATCGTCCGTGGACCTGCTCGCACGATAAGCAAACTGGTGAGGGTCAAACCCAGGGGGAAGGCAGGAGGTGATGTAGGCCCGGACTAACTTTTCGAAGCACTTAATAATAATCGGAGTTAGTGCCACCAGGCAATAGTCATTCAGATCACTGATCCTGGTCCTCTTAGGGAGGGGGACAATAATAGAGGACTTCAGGCGGGGGGGGGGGGACAGCAGCCTGGCTCAGGGATTGGTTGAAAATGTTTGTAAACACACCAGCTAACTGAGCTGCACATTTCCTCAACACCCGTCCCGAGACGCCGTCCGGACCCGCAGCTTTCCTTGAATTCACCCCCCTCAACACCCGCCTCACCTCCTGTTCCTCCAGCGTGAGGACGTGGCTGTTGAGGGCAGGTGAGGGGACGATGACTGTCTCTGGTGGCTGCACCTCAAAACGGGCAAAGAAGCTATTGAGGTTCTCTGCCAGTGAGGCATCACTGTAGTCTGCCAACAGGGTGCTGGGTCGGTGGTTCGTGATGTGCTGAACACCCTGCCACACTCGCCGAGAGTCCTGACTCTGGAAGCAGTCCTCTATTCGCCTCCTATAAGCTGTCTTGGCACATCTGATCCCCTTCTTCAGGTTGGCTCTGGCGGCGCTGTACAGCTCCCCATTACCACACCTGAAGGTGGAGTTCCTCTCCTGGTGCAGGTTCCGCACCTCCCGAGTCATCCAAGGCTTTCGTGTTGGGATAAACACGGATGTACTTATCCACAGTAACCATGTCGTTGCAGAACCTGATATATCCAAAGACAGCTGCTGTATACTGCTCCAAGTCCTCATGTTCAAAAACAGACCAGTTTGTGGACTCGAAGCAGTCCTGGAGTTGTTGAATAGCACCATCAGGCCAGATTTTAACAGATCTGGATATCACAAGAGCACTTTTCCTGAGGGGGGTGTATGCTGGCCTCACAAGCAGGAACATGTGATCTGACTGGCCAAGGTGGGGTAGAGGTTTCACTCTGAAGCCCTTTTTGATGTTAGAATACACCTTGTCCAGTATGTTGTCTCCCCTCGTTGGACACTTAACATGCTGATGGAATTTGGGGAGAACAATCTTTAAATCAACATGATTTAAATCACCTGCTATGATGTGGACAGCCTCAGGATATGTGGTTTGTTGTTTGCTGATTGTGTCATGTAGCCGCCCGAGGGCGGAGCCAGAGTCAGCACCAGGTGGAATATAAACAGCCATAATCATGACAGCTGTGAATTCACGGGGCAAGTAAAAGGGTCTGCATTTAACAGACATGAACTCCAAATCTACAGAACAGTCGCTGCTCACAGTCTTTGAGTCCGTGCACCAGATGTTATTGATAAAAATGCACACCCACCCTCCTCTGCTCTTACCAGAGGCCCATGTTCTGTCATGACGATGTGCTGTGTAGCCTGCTAGCTCGATAGCTTCGTCCGGGATGGATGAGTGGAGCCAGGTCTCAGTGAGAAGCAGCATACAGCACTCCCTCACGAGATAAGCGATGTCCCCTCTTTTGCGTGCAGCTTTCAGTTTTGGCATTAGTTCCTTTCTTTTTAAAAGTACAGCATCGGTACAGTCTTCATTAATAAATATCTTTGTACCTTTGAGATACTTTGCTCATTGTAAAACTGCAGTTTTGTCCTTGAAATGCAGGAATTTGATGACGATAGGTCGCGGCCTGTCTCCAGAGACTCCTGTTTTACCAGTGCGATGTGCACGCTCCACCTCCACCTCCAAAGGTCAGATTGCTGGAGTCATTACTGTCTTCATGCCGCTGGCTACTATTACCTACTTACAGCAAATTCTGTAAAGATGGATACTTTTTAAAGAATAATTCTGATTAGTATTAATCACAGTACAAAGAGGTGTCCTCTTTGTACTGTATGAAAGTAAGAAAAAGCACAGATTTGTAAGTGAAGAGAAGCTGTGCGTGTTACATACAGATGGTTACAGGCTGCTGTTAACATCAATGTAACGCTGGATGTCAACTATAACTGCCTGTACAATTAATCTGTGAATTTAAATAAAAGGCTGTGACTGTGAATGTGCTTTTTCTTCAAGTGTTTGAGTCCAAAACAGTCACCAGTGTTTGACAGTTTTAAGCCCTTTTTTAAACAGTGCTTGCAGCACCGGTAGAAAACTGAGGTTTTAGAACTTGACGTGAATTTGTATCATCCCACTCTGCAGCACAAAGACAACAATAACATTCTGGTGAGATGTAGCTCTGCATTTGGTGAAAACAATTGGTCATGCTGTACTGATTGGCTGAGCTGAGCCAAAGCTGTGAGACAAGGTGATCATTAGTCGCTACACAATCTGATTAATATCCCAATGCAGTCTGCCTGCTTCCGCATAGTGCTGCTTCATCTTTCAATCCATCGGAGCCGTACGCCTCAGATGTTAGCAATTCATCTCTTCAACGCCACCGTGTTTTTCTGTCGTTTCGGTATTGTAAAACTCATGCATCATGTGTCAGACATGACATCATGACGTCAAACTTGGCATCTAGCAACAAGGAAAACAGCTGCACTGATGCTGAATTTTTAACAAACTTTACAAAAACTAAATCTCACTCAGAAGAACAAAAACATGCTATAAGCCACAGTGTATGTATTTAATGGTGCATGCACATGTGCGCACTCACAGTTGCTGCAAGCTGTGTCTGGAGGTCAGCAGAGGTGGGACTGAAGAGGGGGTTTGTAACCCATCTGGACTACCGCTCACTGGGCTCCGAACTTTACTCTACATCAGAGAAGGAACCGAGTTATTGAGGATAACACTTTGGTATGTCAACATTTTTTAAGCAGAAACACTCCAAATAAGCATTTGAGCAGAATGGAGAGCACACACACACATTTTTGGTGCTTGAGAATTAAACAGATTCAGTCATCAGTCTGTCAACATTTGCAGACATGCTGCTCTTTAGGTCTGATTCTTGTGCATTACCTAAAGTTGCTAAACCTAATTGCAGCAAATTACAGTCAGGTCCATAAGTGACATCATTCTGCTTCATGTTGGGATGGATACATACACATTTTCAAGTCTCTGGATCTGCCTTGGATCTCATTTAAATCAATCATTAAGAAATACAAGACAAGAATGAGACTGGTGAGGAAAGCCACCACACACCCAGGCAACTATGAAGAAACTGTAGGCTTCTGCAGCTGTGATTGGAGAAATGGTGCACAGTGCAACTTTTGTCTGTTGCATCACCAGTCCCACAGCATCATGGGGGAAGTGGAACAGAAAAGAATTTTGTTAAAATTTCAGCTGCAGTTTGCCAGAAGACACACAGGAAACATGAGCCTAGAACTGGTCTGTTTTCTTGTTTGGAAATCCTCTCTTCCACTGCACAATAAAGCTGGAGGTGCATTTGTCAAACGCTGCAGTATGCCCAGTATGCACAGAAGGCAATAACTCCTTCAGCGTTGTCTAGGTGTCTTGGTGACTTCCCTCATGAGTCTCCTTTTTGCACAGTCACTCAGTCTTTGAGAATGGCATACTCCAGACCCATTTACCATGCAGGCCCATACTATTTATATTTCATAATGATTGATGTAAATCAAGTCGAAGACAATTCAGTGGCTTGGAAATGTTCATATATCCATCTCCTAATTGGTCAAAAGAAAACTAAATGTGAATGGACTGCATTTATATAGCGCTTTTCCATCTGCATCAGACACTCAAAACACTTTACAAATAATCAGTGTTGTATAAAGTACCGGAAAATCACACTTAAGTAAAGGTACAGATACCCATTAAAAAATGACTTTGGTAGAAGTTCAAGTCACTGATTGAAATGCTACTCAAGTAAAAGTCTTAAAGTATCTAGTATTTATTGTACTTAAGTATGACAAGTAATGTACAACTAAATGTACTCAAGTATTGAAAGTAAAAGTAAATATTAATAATCAAAAATGGACTGATTTTTTTATATTACAAAGTTTATCTAGGTTTGTAAATGACTGGTAGTATTAGTCAAAGTACTGAAAATTGTGCACATCACACAAAAACACTTAAACAAGGTTTCAAAACCTAAATGAGAGTAGGCTACTCACTAGGTGTTCACAGGAAACAGTTATTTATTTCTATATGTATTTATTTATTTTCATTGTTAGATGGTTTTATCTTTTCTGTTGTGTTTTGTTTCATTAGGTTCTTTTTGTCTCTTTCTCTGAAATTGTATTGTAACATTATTAGTCTATTATTATTGACTATTATTGTCTATTATGTAGACTATTATTGCTGTTGCTATTATTATTAATATATGAATAAAAATAAATTAAAAAAATTACAATTTGACTCTTTTACAACAACGAACGCTGAGCCATTAATTATACAGAAAACAAATCAACACAAACGTGCTGATGCGAACAGCTTAATGCTAACTTTAACACTGAAAACGCCATAAACATCCTAACGCCTTAGCATCGGTCCTGTTTTTAAGTTATAAAATACATCTATCAACTGTTTCAGAAGACCATAACAGGTCGGTTTAACATAAAAATATTAAATATTACTCACAGACATATGTTCTTCAGGGTTTTAGTGGGGAAAAATTAGGATAAAGCAAAATAAAACAATGAATCCATGAATCATAGATCGAAGCACTGCTTTGATCTGCAAATCATTGCTTCGATTGGTTCAAGGTTCAAAGCAAAGCCGCGCTGCAGAAAAGTTGATTACAGACCCGCTGCAGGTCTGTAATCCATGTAGAGAAATTATCATTTTCCTGACAAACAAGTGCGCAACTGTAAAAAAGCCTACTAGACATGCCTCATGTCAAATCGGCCTGACTTCGTTGCAGTCACTAGTAATCAGTGGTGTCTCTGGGTGAAAACGCGACTTTTTTTGTGTGTTTTTTTTGTAATGAGTAATGGCGTGGTGCACAGAAAATGTATCGGAGTAGAAGTATGCAATTAAGGTCGGAAATGTAGTGAAATAGAAGTGAAAGTAAGCTGAATTAAAAAAACTCAAGTAAAGTACAAAGTCTACCAAAATGTACTTAAGTACAGTAGTGAAGTATTTTTATTTCGTTACTATACAACACTGCAAATAATGCCTGACATTCACCCCGATGTGAGGGTGCTGCCATACAAGGTACTCACTACACACCGGGAGCAACTCGTGGATTAAGGACCTTGCCCAAGGGCCCTTAGTGATTTTCCGGTCAGGTTGGGATTTGAACCGAGGATCCTCTGCCCAATGCTTTAACCACTATACCATCACCTCCCCAATTCATATTAACAATAATCTGTATACTTACTTTGTCTAATTACTTATGGGCTCTGAAAATGGAGAGGCTGTGCACAGTGCATCCAGAATGTATTCACAGCGCTTCACTTTTCGCACATTTTATGTTACAGCCTTCTTCTGAAATAGAGTAAATTAATTTTTCCTCTCAAAAGTTTATTCTCAAAAATTTTTTTTTCAAATTTTTGCAAATCTATTAAATGTAAAAACTAAGAAATCACTTGTACATAAGTATTCACACCCTTTGCTCAATACTTTGAGCAAACTTTGGCTGCGGTTTATGCACCTTTGGCAGCAATTACAGCTTCAAGTCTTCTTGAATATGATGCCAAAGCTTGGTGCACCTATTGTTGGCCAGTTTTGCCCATTTCTCTTTACAGCACCCCTCAAGTTCCATCAGGTTGGATGGGGAGTGTCTGTGCACAGCCATTTTCAGATCTCTCCAGAGATGTTCAATCGGATTCAGGTCTGGGCTCTGGTTGGGCCACTCAAGGACATTCACAGAGTTGTCCTGAAGCCACTCCTTTGATATCTTGGCTGTGTGCTTAGGGTCATTGTCCTGCTGAAAGATGAACTGTCACCCCAGTCTGAGGTCAAGAGCGCTCTGGAGCAGGTTTTCATCCAGGATGTCTCTGTACATTGCTGCATTCATCTTTCCCTCAATCCTGACTAGTCTCCCGGTTCCTGCTGCTGAAAAACATCCCACAGCATGATGCTGCCACCACCATGCTTCACTGTAGGGATGGTGCCTGGTTTCCTCCAAACATGATGCCTGGCAGTCACGCTAAAGAGTTTAATCTTTGTCTCATCAGACCATGAGAATTTTGTTTATAATGGTCTAAGAGTCCTTCAGGTGCCTTTTGGCAAACTCCAGGTGGGCTGCCATGTGCCGTTTACTAAGGAGTGATTTCCATCTGGCCACTCAACCATACAGGCCTGATTGGTGGATTGCTGCAGAGATGGTTATCCTTCTGGAAGGTTCTCCTCTCTCCACAGAGCTGGAGCTCTGACAAAGTGACCATCAGGTTCTTGGTCACCTCCCTGACTAAGGTCCTTCTCCCCCTGATCACTCAGTTTAGGCAGACGGCCAGCTCTAGGAAGAGTCCTGGTGGATCCAAACTTCTATTTATGGATGACACAACCATTTTTCACATTGTCATTGTGGGATATTGTGTGTAGAATTTTGAGGGACAAAAATTGTCATCCATTTTGGAATAAGGATGTAACGTAAAACGTGGAAAAAGTGAAGCGCTGTGAATACTTTATGGCTGCACCGACTAAAGCTTGCTGTAATTCCTAAATGGTTAATGTACTATTTTTGTAAAACTCCTTGAATTAATTAAACATCTGAAAGTGAACACAAGAAGCACACTTTGATTGTTACATTACATTGTGGTGGTGCAGAGTTAAAATTACACAAATTGAGTTACTGTCCAAACACTTATGGACCGGACGTGGGGCTAATGTCTCCTCACACAGGCTACTTTGAGCAGGTTCCACAGCTCCCTCTGTCGCTTCTCCTGCAGACTCATGAGGACTTTCTCGCTCTCTGCCATCTTCTGGACCACTCCCTCCACCTTTGGCAGCAGCTCCATCACACGCTGTCGGCACGCTGCCGTCTTACTGCAACACAAACACACAGAAACGGTGTACACTTTGTGCTGTCATTCTGCATTTATGATGTGTTCATCACTTCAATGCTGCAGCTGATTTTAATTTCTTTATACATGTTTTATGTTATTTTACACACTACTGGGGAGCGTGTGAATTTCCCCATGTGTACCAACAAAACCTAATTTTTCTTTTCTCAATCTGGATTTACAAAGTAACTAGCAACTAAAGTGGTCAGATAAATGTAGCTGAGTAAAAAGTACACAGAGATGTAGTGGGGTAAAAGAAAAAAGATTCAAGATTCCTTTGTCACAGGATGGTGTCCTGTCGAAGGTGAACCCCGCCTAACGCCCTGTGACGGCTGGGATAGGCTCCAGCCCCACATGACCCTTAATTAGAGTATGCAGGTATAGAAAATGGATGGATGGATGGATTCCTTTGTCACTGTTATGCTACAGATGAAAACTAAACTGTGGTTTGCACATCCAGCATTCAGCACAAGCAAACCTTTAAAGTAAGTTAATAAAGTAGCAGAAAATAGAAATACTAAATACCTAAAATGTGTACTTAAGCACAGTACTTGAGTAAATTACTTAGGTACTATCATCACTGTATTTTGGTACAGATCTGGATGTACTGGCACAGCAAAGATTTTCATTTCAATTTTATCAAAACTACAAGAAAGGGCAAGTTTCAATATTTTTGTCATATATACAATTAATGTGGGCAGCATGGTGGTGCAAGAGGTCAGTGCAACTGCTTGTAAAACAGAAGGTCCCTGATTCAATGCCACAAGTGCCCCATTCTCCTTGTACACCTGGAGTTGTATCAGGAGGGGTATCCATTGTCAAACTTGTGCCAAATCAACATGCAGATCCATATCAGATTCACTGTGGTGACACAAGCAACAGCGTTACGAGACAAAACAAATTACTTAAGAAATAATGTGTGGACCTCAATTAAAAAACAAGAAAAACCCATACATACAGTATGTAGGGAATTACAAGGTTGGAAATTGGTGGAGGATTGTGCTCTATTTTATGGCCCTCAAGTTCTACTACTTTCCACATTTAATAATAACAGCATGATAAAACAAATTTAACTGTGTAACAAGACATTTAAAAAAAACAAAACAATTTAAAAAAGTTCTTATCAAATTCAACTTTTACTTTTGGAAATTAATATAAAGACTACTATAATATCATTGCTGACACATTTTCAGGCTGTTGCACTGCAGACCATTACCAAATGCTACTTATTAATTTAAAACATTTATAACTACAGACTCTATGGCTTTTTGTTAAAAGAAAAAGGTTTCATTAGTAACATGTTATGACTTTAACACGTTATAATAAACCATCTTATCTGCAGCTGTTCATGCTAGTATAACATTAATTAGGAGCTGAACATTTTTAAATTCACAGTTTGCTATGACATTTAAAAAACTGTTAACAACTCTATTAAAAGGCCCTTTGAATGCTGGAACTCAAAGCTGAAAAGATGAACTAGATATTCTGAAGATGCCCACTTAAAAAATGGGTACACAGTCTGACAACACAAAAGATGAATTTGCACCAGGATGGATTAGAAAAATAAAGCATATTATCCATTCAATAGTCACTCGTAGCAATCTTGGACAGATGGTACTCTTTGGTGGGGCATCGATTCAACTTCGACTGAACTTGTAAATGTTTTTAACATCTACTGTACTACTGAGAGACATTTTCATTTGGTGGTATTAGGTAAATAATAATGCTTTTTCTGAGTACCCTGGCGTCAGTGCACAGATGTGAAAGGTGCTCCTCTGTGTCGGTATAATAATGACCACTGAACTCAGCGTTCTGTGAAGACTTGAATTAATGCCACAAAAGTTTGACAATGTGGAAATGCATTCTTTCTATGTGCTGAATTACAGATTAAAAAGGTTACCTTTGACATCCCAGAGAGGCGTTTTGTTTCCCAGAGGTCTCTGCGCTGTCACATAAGACCTCTCGCCAAAGATAATTATAATATGTGATGAGATAACCTGGACTACTTTTTCCATTTCACATGCAAAAGATTGACACTTTCACAAACCTCTGTAGATCAGCCTTTCTCCATGAGTGGTCCACACACCAATAGTGACCCCTACTGATCAGTGAGTATATTGGTAAAATATCATATTTTAAATTACTATCACATTCTATCTTAAAAGTGTTTCTCAAACAGTTTAAAAATTACTCCAAAGTCTAATAGATAGTAATATAATATATTTGGCTGATTCTTTAACTACGGGCACTATTGGCCTTGTAAATGTAATTTCCACCACACCATTGCCTTACAATATAAAGCGCCTTGGGGCAGCTGTTTGTTGTGATTTGGCGCTATATGGGTGATTCTTAGACTACGGGCACGTATTATGTCCTTTGATCATATTGTATGAAAAACAGAAAAAAGGGGAAATTTCACACTTTTATAGTTATCTTTACAATGAAAGTGTGTTAAGAAATTTGTTCTAGTAGTCTATGATGACTTTTTCACCTTTTTTCAGCATCATTATATGCAAATATTGCCATTTTGTGCTTGTCCCACACCCAGACTTTTGATCTTCAATGATAAAAATGAATGGTAAAGAAATGTTTTTCCAATGTTTTAAAATATCTCTGAATAAAATGTTAGTAAAATAATCAAAACATAATTGGGGTATTCAATGTCATACAACTGTTTTGATTTTTTTTAAACTAAATGTAGTTGTCCCACACTATTGCCGTAATTTCCACCACAACACTGTAATGTCCCTTTAAACAGTTTGTATGAAAGATTGTTTGGGTAGTTTCTATGGTGATAAACAGTGACATCAGAGCACATGTATATAGCGCCAAATCACAACAAACAGTTGCCCCAAGGCGCTTTATATTGTAAGGCAATGGTGTGGTGGAAATTACATTTACAAGGCCAATAGTGCCCGCAGTTAAAGAATCACTCATATACATGTGCTCTGATGTCACTGTTTATCTCCATAGAAATTACCCAAACAATCTTTCATACAAACTGTTTAAAGGGACATTACAGTGTTGTGGTGGAAATCACGGCAATAGTGTGGGACAACTACATTTTGTTTAAAAAAATCACAACAGTTGTATGACATTGAATACCCCAATTATGTTTTGATTATTTTACTGATATTTTATTCAGAGATATTTTAAAACATTAGAAAAAACGTTTCTTTACCATTCATTTTTATCATTGAAGGTCAAAAGTCTGGGTGTGGGTCAAGCACAAAACGGCAATATTTGCATATAATGATGCTGAAAACAGGTGAAGAAGTCATCATAGACTACTAGAACAAATTTCTTAACACACTTTCATTGTAAAGATAACTATAAAAGTGTGAAATTTCCCCTTTTTTCTGTTTTTCCTACAATATGATCAAAGGACATAATAAGTGCCCGTAGTCTAAGAATCACCCATTTGTGGAATGACAAACATGGACACAAGAGATTAGGTGTAATTTGCATAAGGACAGAATTTTAATTAACCTACAATCAGTCACTCAAGTTTTTAAATCAATGCATACTAAGAAAGCAACAGGGTCAGACAATATGTCTGCTTTTCTTTTAAAAACATTTGCAGAGGAGCTCACTCCAGTTTGGCATCAACTCTTCCAGCTCTCTATTCGGTACCTGAGCTTTGGAAGAGATCAGTTATTACTCCAGTCCCCAAGAAATTATGCCTCTAAGGGAACAATGATTTTCGGCCGGTGGCTCTAACCGCTAACGTAATGAAAGCATTGGAGAAACTGTTAATTCAGGAGCTTAGTACAGATGTAGAGTCACACTTGGATCATTATCAGTTTGCGTACAAAGGAAGCAGAGTGCGAGTGATGCCATTTTAACTACAGTGAACTTGGTTTTAAAGCATCTGGAGAGTTCCTCTGCATATGCCAAATTAGTTTTTTATTGATTTTAGTTCTGTTTTTAACTCTATCAGTCACATATCCTTCTTCAAAAACTATCAGCTGAACGTGAACCCTTTCTTAATTAGGTGGTATCACTCTTTCTTGTCAAACAGGTCACAGCAGGTGAAGTTTAATTCTGTCTTCTCTGATATTGCATTAAGCAGCACTGGTGTCCCTCAGGGCTGTGTTAGTTCACCATTTCTTTTTACATTGTATACCAGCTCTGTGTCAGCTCCCAGCCAAACCAGTACGTTGTTAAATTTTTAAATGACACTGTAATACTTGTCTGCTAAACACTAATACCAATTTAAGTGGACAGGTTTGTGAACTGGTGTGATGCCCAACAACTGCAGATGAATACAAATAAAACAGTGGAGATGTTGGTGGACCCAGGTCTGTTGGGGACCATAATGTGGTAGCCATACATGGACGTAACATTGAGCAGGTGGATTCATATAAATATCTGGGGGTTTACATTGATAATAACTTAAGCTGGCACACGCAAATGTCAAGCGTTGTGCCCGAATCCACCAGCACATGCACTCTCTCCGTCAACTCCGATTGTTTGGTGTATGTAGGAATATTATGTTGATTTTCTACAGAGCAACTACTGAGTCTGTATTATGGTATGGTACTACCAGCTGGTTTGGTAATTTAATGGTTAAATCAAAAACTCAAATACTAAATCTGACAAAAATATCTGGCAAAATCATTGGTATGGTGGTACCTGTAACTCCCTAAGGGCCCCTTCACACATAGTACAACTAAGTACAAATCGGGGCGAATCACGGCGGAACAGCTCGTATGAGCGAACCATGAAAACATCAAGACGATGGGCAGGCGTGCACGATGCCGCTGTGACGGTTTCATGCATGTGGGAACACAGTGCAAGCTGTGAAAATAAAAAAATATATATACAGTGCTGTGAAAAAGTGTTTGCCCCCTTGACCCTTTACATGTTAGATTTTTATTAGGACATCAAAAAACAAAACAAAAATTCAGGCCTTGTATATTAGAATTTCCAAAATCATGCTCTTTAAACTCACAGTGAAAGTAAATCTCTACAATTTGAAATAAATTAATTACAAATCTAAAAGCCAAAATGATGGTGTGAATAAGTAAGTGCCCCCTTTAGTATAGCACATGTAAACCATCACTTTTATATACAGTTTTCTTCAGACAAGTCAGGAGATGGATAAGTGAACATTCCCAAGACAGTGACTATGTCTTGGACATTATTTACATGAATTATGAAGAAACACAAACAGTATAGCACTCTATGGTAAATCTGTGTGGAGTAGATAGTTCGCAAAAACTGAGTGACTGTATAAGAAAGTGAAGAGTGAGGAAAGCCACCAGGACAACCCTGAAGAAGTTAGAGATTTCTGTGGATGCTAATATGGTTTTTGTTAATTATGTATTTGTATTTTAGTTTTGATCTATTATGTGGTTGTTTCTGATGCATGGGTGGTATGTGTCAGATGTGTTGTTGTGCAGTGGACGCCTCTGTCCAAGACAAAATTTCTCCTTAGGGAGACTAATAAAGACACTCTGACAATGTTGTAGATGGAAGCAGATCTATTGAGTTTGGATATTTGGGGAGTTAGGTGGTCGTGAGAATTTCTGTTTTGTTAAGTGGTCTTTGGTCTGAAAAAGTCTGAGAAAAACTGCTCTAGAGGGTTTAACAAATAACACTCACAGATTAAAAACATGCCAAATGAAAGAGTATGGGTTGGATATTTACAATCTGCTCCTTGAGTTTAGTTTTACTCTTTGAGCTACAGTAAAATTTGCATATAATGGACCAGTGAATTTTTGAACGTATCAAGGTTTTTACACCCTTCATCACACTTCCAGGGGTTTGAGTTTGTTTGCGTTTTACTTAGTTGACACTAACAAATAGTTCAGGTTTATATGTACAGTAAAACTCGCATATAATGGATTCAGGTGGACCAGCGAATTTTGTCCGTTATAATTGAAATTCACTATATGTATAAAATCAACAAAATCAGTTATATGTATTTAACAGATTAGATTACAGCCAGGGGGCGCTGAATGATCTGCCTCATTCAATGACCGGGTCAAAACTTAGTCTGAAAAAATAAACGCCTGCCTTAAATAAGTGCCAGACATTATGTGCATTAAAAAGATTATGTACATATGGCTGAGTCACTCTTTTTTCCAAGTTCACTGTGGAGTGGGGCCTTAAAACCATAAAGCCTGATTTATAATTCTCCAGCTTTGCGCCCATGTAATGACGTCGATGTGCACATGACCCTTTTAAAGTTCTCAGTCACGTCTTAATGCAATTTGCCGCAGAAACAGTAGCTTTTCTGAATTAATCTATCCCTCAACGAGCTCCACTTATTCATGCAATCATCAACCTCCAAACTAAGGGTACAATACACGTTATTTTCCTCCATGAATTGCAGGTCATTTGAGCATCTTTTTCTGACTCTGTGATGTATAGTTGGTTATATTTGCGGAATTTTCTGCCAAACATATTCGATCCATGATTGAAATGTATTCGGTGGGCACACTGCAAAAACTTTTAAAATATGATGGGAGAGGAAGAAGTGAAAGCAGAAAAGTGCCAAATCACAGCCTTTTGCAGTGTCGCAGGTGTGCAGCTGCGCAGAGGGCCGTGATCTCAAGCGGTTTGGTTTGCCACACGAAGGAATATGTGTGAAACTTAACATTATATTACAGTGCAAGCAGCATTTTGTTAATAATCACTGGCCTTGAATTACGCCCTGCCTTGTTTAGGTCCTGTGGCCTGAGCATGGTTTGAAAAAAATAAATGCCCGGTTTTTTAATCATGGAAATATGGTACCCACTTTCCTCGAATCAGCGAGTGTCAGTGCTGAACTTCATTTCATACATCTGTTACTGGGCACGTCCAGGCTGCTCTGTCCGGTATATGATATTCCAGACAGAGAATATGCGAGGCGTTTTATTTGAAATGCATTGCGATCGGACGGGACGTTTTGTCCAATGTGAGCGAAAATCTGTTATACAAAATCCATTATATACGATGTGTATTTCATGGAAAACTGTTATGTGGGCTGCTGAAGAGGAAGTCTTGCTGGCCCACCACCAGATGGCACCCTGCCATGCTGGCACTTTTTGGCCCTTAGAGGGCGCACGGGCCTGTTGGCCTCCTTGGACACCACCAGGTGCACTCTGCTGGCTGTCAGCTGTTTCTCATCCTCATCATCATCACTCCATAAAAGCCTGGGAAAGACACCATAACTCAGCCGAGTTATCAGCTTACCACACAGGTAAACCTACTCAGCCGTTTTGTGCCGTACGCACATTCATTGCTACTGAAGTCTTTGAGTTGTGATTATATACATGGTCTAATAGAAAAGTATCTGACCTTCAGACAGATGCGACTTATACTACGGTGTCTGGAAAACACATTATACTTTTTGATCTATGAATGTGTATCACTGATTTTGACATAAACACACACAAACCAAAGGTAAGTCAATGATTTATGGTGCATATGGTGAGAAACCACAAAAGCCACCATGGGCAGAGCTGTTATTTGTGCAGCTGGGAAACAGAATGGGATGACACCAGCCTCAGTGTGTGCAAGTACCTGAGATGTGTGTAGAAATCTCTGAGCTTCCTTTCGTAGAACTGCACAGCCTGAAACACCAAACGCACCACCTCCTCACTGGTGCCTGGACACCTCTGGTCTGATCGAAGAAAGGAAAAAGATGAGCCGGACATAAAGATCACTTTGTTTTAATGTGGACACTTTGTAAAGTGAACATATGGAATCCAAACCTCTGGGTTTCTCTCTGAGTTTGCGGAACAGCTCCATGGCCTTTCCCTCACTGAGTAACACAGAGGAGAAGAGAACAGAGTCCAAGCTCCTAACCCAACATGTGCTTTTTTTTGTTGTCCTTTTCAATTTTGGATGAGACTTACAGTGTGTCGAGAGCCTCTCCACTCCTCCACGGCTGTCTCTGCACATCCACAATGTCTGGCTGTAGCTGCATCATCTCCTCCTCCAGTTCACTCACATTGACCTGGACACCCACATGTGGCTCTTAGTCTTTTAAAGCACATTAATGTTTTTTCCACTTTAGCACAAAAACACCGTCCCTACCTGACCACAGCTGACAGCAGTCTGCTCCATCTCCCTCCACACACCCAGAAGTTTCTCTGATGCTACAAAACACAACACAGCCATGAGACAGGAACAATACTACACACCAGTCTGCCAAATAGTTTTACGTATTTGTGAGTACTTAAAATAAATAAATAAATAAATAAAGCTACATTTGAAGAATAGCTGTTGTAATATGGACGTTAGGCATTTTCTGCTTCAGGCAAAAGCAACAAACTGTTAAAGCTACAGTGTGTAGAATTTAGTGTCATCTAGTACTAAGGTTGCACATTACATTATACCGTCACTGGTCAAAGCTGTTTTCTTTCATGCATTCACTTTCAGGTTCTCTTGCCTTCTCTAGTGATAAGAAATATCTGTGATGTCCAACTTGTTAGCTTGCACAACAAGCAACACAGACAGTAAATGGGGCGCAACCACTGATTCCTCATTATTTTGTTTTTTTCTCCTTCAGTCTTCTGGCTGTGCAGACAGAACATACAAACTCCACACAGAAATGAGAAAGGAATGGGGTACTGGTGAAACTGAACCCAGGAACTTTTTGCTACGAGGCAAGAATGCTAGCCACAGCGCCACCGTGTTGCCAGATTTCAATATCTGGCTGAGTCACAGTACCGATCCCGGTGGCTGTCTGCTCCTGGTATTTGTCCATATCAATGTGAAGGCTGGTGGTGAAGAAGTCCAACTTGGCCATGAGTCTCTGGTACATGGACACCATTTCATTCTTTTGTTTTGACAGGGATGAATTGTGTCTCAGTAGGCTCATGCTGAAAGAAGAGGCAAACATGCATTTGATTAAACAGATAGTGTGTGTGTGTGTGTGTAAGTAAATGGATAGATGCCCTACATAGCAGCTTTTTGCCCTTGCTGCAGTCTTTGCCAGTCTTCCTTCAGAGAACGGATGGTGTGCCACGCTTGTCCACATGTCCTCCTGACATGACTATACGGCAGGATTCGTAACGGATCTTCCTCTAAAAACAAAGGAGAGAGAGAGAGAAAACTGAGTAAAGACGGTTTATTTGGCAGAGGACAGTAGTTTGTGGTCCAAAAACCTGAAGTAATTTGCGCAATTGCTGGAGATTTTAGTTTACACCGAAATTCATTTCACATTTTGCTCAACAATAAAAATGATGCCCCTAAATACTCTATAAAATTCAGAATGTCTAAAAGCTTTGCAACAGACTTTTATCCTGAATGTGGGTGAAAGATGGTCAAATGTGGACTGACTTGTGGAAAATATTTCTTGTCCATCTCATACATTAAATGAATGTGCTGAGCATCCAGCATCCCTCAGGCCTGGAGATCGACACATTTTGTAAATAAAAGAATGTGATTCATAGTCGTGCTGGAGATAACGATTAGTTTTAGGGTTGGGACAACTAATGAAAATCATTAGTCGACTAGTGGGGTACCTTTAGTCGTCGACTAGTCGACGACTAAATTTGACTTTGAATGAATTAAGCCAATTTCGAATCTTCATGGTGAAACTCAAATCTGACATTTATTTTAACAAATATAAGCACAAAAATCACAAATACAAAAAAACAGTATTAGAATGAAGACAATACCTGCATTCATTTACTAGGCACAGCCAACCCGTTTGAGCTGACTAATTCACTTGCCACTGAGTGAATGGAGTGGTGGCAGCTCCTATAGGTCTATTCTTTTAAGGGTTTAATGAACTTAATAAATGGCTTTCGACTAGTTGATTAATAAAAAAGTAGGTGACTAGTTGGATGTTAGCTAGTTGTAGTCAACTATTATGGCTAATTGTTCAATCCCTAATTGGTTTAACAATCTTTTTGAGCAGAATTTCTACAGAGGAAATACCAAAAGTAAGTGAAACAGCAGTATGAGATGGAGATTCAAGTGTGCCCCAATTTATCAGGCAACGAATATCATTAAATAAAGACTGTGTCCTTATCACCTTTTGATCAGGTCCTTAAAGTCATATTACAGGTTTATTTAGTTCATATAAACCTAAAAGCATTTTATTGTTGTTCTACAAAATAAACTAGAGATCTGTGATGAAGCTCACAAAAGATAACCCCCAAACTCTGCCACAGATCATTTCAACTTGTGAGTGCCACACATGCTGCGAGTTGAATTACGGGTATGAATATATCCAATCACTGCATTGGGCCAAAGATATGTTCCGCCTGTTTTCACAAAAGATATTTTATAATTTTTTCCTGTTTCTGCTTAAGTATCACAACTTTAACTGCATAGATGCTGAAATAAATATCCAGATGGACTGACTGAAATATACTTTCTGGCAGTGCAGAGGCAGCAGTACCGGGTGGGGGAAGGAGCCAAAAAGTCTATCATTATCATCATAAACATACCATCTCCTGTCATTTGAACACCCAGCAACATTACATCAATTTGATATTTTCAATTTGTTATGCGATCACTGTAACTTTATCTGAATACGTCTGTACAAAACTCTGTTTGTCCAAGTCCAGTTAAAAAGAAACTGTTTCGATACAGCAGCAGTTGGCAGCCATTACTGAAATGATCCATACTAGTTGTTTGCATGTAATGTACAGTGAGGAAAATAAGTATTTGAACACCCTGCGGTTTTGCAAGTTCTCCCACTTAGAAATCATGGAGGGGTCTGAAATTTTCATCTTAGGTGCATGTCCACTGTGAGAGACATAATCTAAAAAAAAAAAAAAAAATCCGGAAATCACAATGTATGATTTTTTAATAATTAATTTGTATGTTACTGCTGCAAATAAGTATTTGCTCCCCTACCAACCAGCAAGAATTCTGGCTCACACAGACCTGTTAATTTTTCTTTAAGAAGCCCTCTTATTCTGCACTCTTTACCTGTACTAACTGCACCTGTTTGAACTTGTTACCTGTATAAAAGACACCTGTTCACACAATGAATCACACTCCAACCTGTCCACCATAGCCAAGACCAAAGAGCTGTCTAAGGACACCAGGGACAAAACTGTAGACCTGCACAAGACTGGGATGGACTACAGGACAACAAGGCAAGCAGCTTTGTAGAAGACAATAACTGTTATGAATATTTATTAGAAAGTGGAAGAAACACAAGATGACTGTCAATCTCCCTCGGTCTGGGATTCCATGCAAGATCTCACTTTGTGGGGTAAGGATGATTCTGAGAAACCTCAGAACTACACAGGAGGACCTGCTCAATGACCTGAAGAGAGCTGGGACCACAGTCACAAAGATTACCTTAGTAACACATGATGCTGTCATGGTTTAAAATCCTGCAGGGCAGCAAGGTCCCCCTGCTCAAGCCAGCACATGTCCAGGCCCATTTGAAGTTCACCAGTGACCATCTGGATGATCCAGAGGAGGCATGGGAGAAGGTCATGTGGTCAGATGAGACCAGAATAGAGCTTTTTGGAATCAACTCCACTTACCATGTTTAGAGGATGAGAACAACCCCAAGAAAACCATCCCAACCGTGAAGCATGGGAGTGGAAACATCATATTGTGGGAGTGCTCTTCTGCAAAAGGGACAGGACGACTGCAGCATATTGAATGGAGGATGGATGGGGTCATGTATTGTGAGATTTTGGCAAACAACCTCCTTCCCTCAGTAAGAGCACTGAAGACGGGTCATGGCTGGGTCTTCCAGCATGACAATGACCCCAAACACACAGCCAGGGCAACTAAGGAGGGGCTCCGTAAGAAGCATTTCAAGGTCCTGGAGTGGCCTGGCCAGTCTCCAGACCTGAACTCAATATAAAATCTTTGGAGGGAGCTGAAACTCCAAACCTTAAAGATTTGAAGAAGATCTGTATGGAGGAGTGGACCAAAATCCCTGCTGCAGTGTGTGCAAACCTGGTAAAAAACTACAGGAAACGTTTGACCTCTGTAATTGCAAACAAAGGCTACTGTACCAAATATTAGTATTGATTTTCACAAGTGCTTAAATACGTATGTGCAGCAGTAACATACAAATAAATTATTAAAAAATCATACATTGTGATTTCCGGATTTTTTTTTAGATTATGTCTCTCACAGTGGACATGCACCTAAGATGAAAATTTCAGACCCCTCCATGATTTCTAAGTGGGAGAACTTGCAAAATTGCAGGGTGTTCAAATACTTATTTTCCGCACTGTATATGCGCTCACTCATCTTCAACCGCTTACTCCAATTAAGGGTCGCGGGGAGCTGGAGCCTATCCCAGCAGTCAGAGCGTGAGGCTCGGCACACCCTGGACAGGACGGCAATCTGTCACAGGGCCACATATAGACAAACAAACACATTCACACCTAATGGCCCAGTCACACGGCACACGACGATTCCTGAACGAAGTGAAAAAAAAAGTAAAACAAGTCACAATTCGTTGAGAAAAGGTGGACGGAAGAGCTTTATCACCGAACAGCCTGCGAAGCAAGAGCGCAAAAGGGACGAAAGAGGAACTTAAAAAACGAAGCTCACGACCTCGACGCTTTAAATGAAACGTGCCTGGAGCCACAGCTGGAGCAGTGTGTGTCTGGATCTCTGAGTTCCAGGACTCGGCGCTGGGACGGAACTCATAGCGCCTGAGTCCTGGAGAAACTGCAAACAGAATCTGTGGAGATCTGTGTCGGTGGACCACCTGCTCTGGTTCCTCATCCAGAACAAAAGAGGGATCATCTTCATCATCAGAATCTACACTGTCTGCCGACACGCTGCGCGCTCCGTCTTACTCCAATAAAAAAAAAAAAAAGTGTGCCATGGTCACTATCACTGTATTATGTTACTGTTATTATGTAAGCCATATATATTGATTTATAACAGAAAACTGTCAAAAGAGGGAATAAATATAAGTGTAAAGATGATTGAATATATCAGTGCAGTAAATTAATCAGTGCGTGTGAACGCGCGCATTGACTCACATGTGCGGTTATTCCACCAGCTGATCACTGATCCACAACGTGAATTCTTCCTTCCAGAACAGCTCTTTATATAATCATTTTGATTCATCTACCTGTTGCCACATGTACAGAAGGAATAGACTGTCATTCCTACACTCATATTGTTATATTTAATACAAAATAATAAGCGCACGCAACAGCTGCTGCTGGTGCTAATGCTGCATTCAAGTACCGTCGGAAATTACACAACTTTTTTGTTGTTTCAAATTCAGCAGTTGCTTGTGGCAAAATAATTAATTGTATCCACACAAAAGATTAATTCAGCCTCAGCCATTGAAGCTGACCCCCCACACAGATTAAAAAAATCCAAGCAAGCAGCCCAAGTTTGCCCTGTAATTTCCAACGGTACATGAACGCATCAGCAGCCTCAGCGCTCAGAAACTGGCTTCTGCACGGTGTGAAAACATTCAGCCGGTCGAACAAAGTCAAATGAAACAATAACGTTACAAAAACTAAACAAATGATTAAAAAACGTCAAACGTCAAGAACGACAGCAAAACGAAACACAGACAAACTGAGTTTTTCGTTGTCCTTCGTTCAAATTTTTCAACAATTTAAAAATCCTGATGAAGCGCCAGCTGCAGGAACGAAGCTGCGCAAAGGTTAAACAATGCCATGTCCATGCAAGCACATCTTCAGTGCTACAGATTCATTAAAAATCAATCAAATGGTTTATAAGGAGTCGTGCTTAAAAGACTCACGGACAGTCAGACAAACGGGGTGATTCCTACAGCCCCCCCGAAACACACACACACAGACACACACACACAGACACACACACACAGACACACACACACAGACACACACACACACACAGTATTTGTTTATGGGGGATATTATGAATGAAAATGGTTTATAAGGAGTCATGCTGTACAACGATCTCTCTTTTTATACTGGCTGTATGTGTGGTTCAAATATGGTCAAATGTGTCTTACCACATGAAAATGATCTTGTCACATTGTTTTTGTTGCTACAGTTCGTTTATTTATTTAAATGACTGTTCTGAGCATCGTGCACCTCTCAAGCGTGGAAGCTCAGACATTTTTGTGAATAAGGGAACATGTGGTGCTTGAGATTTCTGTTGGTTTTAAAATTCTTTTCAGGATGTTACAGTAGAAATAGCAAAAAGCAGTTTAAAAAACAGCAGAATGACACTGAGACCTAAGTGTCTCCCAAATGATCCAACATAAGATGTGATTAAATGAAAATATGTTAAAAAATTCTTAGATGAGAAAGAAAACAAGGTGTTTACTTACGGACGAAGAGGATATTATCAGGGAGGATGCGAGGGGCAAAATGGGGTTCATAAGTGCACGAGGAGCGATCTAAGAGGAAGACCAGAGGAAAATCTGTCCGTCGTCCATCTACCTCCTGCAGACACAGGTCCAATGTAATACTATGAATCTGGTCATTGGTGCTTTCAGGTAGCGAGCATTCTGCCAAGATACTGCATGCACAGTATTTGTGTCAGTTATTACTTCATAATCAACGGCGCAATGTGCGGCCAGTCCATGAGGTTCTAAGGCTAACCCCGCCTCCAGCAGCAGTTCCTGATTGGCTGTAGGGATGCCAGTGTCTTTTTCTATTCTCAGCTGCAAGTCTGCCACAGTCTCCTTGGCTGAGACAGAGTATGTCAGGATCTTAGCAGACATCATGTTCAGGACATGAACCAGCTGAGAGAAAAGAGAAGTGGCGAACACAATATTAGAAGAGAATGCAGACCAAAGACTGCTGTCAGTACCACTACAGCAAATAAAAACAAGTCTGGGACCTCCCAAGCTCAATTTGAATTGAAGCACTGCTGTTACCACAAAGAGGATTAAGACTTTAATGTTCCTAATGAGGCTGGTTAATATCAGACTCGTGATGACAGTGTGATGTAAGACAAAACAACAGAAAGACTAGGAGACAGAGCTACTAGCTGAAGGACAAAATGCTTGACTTTTAACCTTGAGCTGCAGTATGATCTCCAGCTGGGAGAAGCAGTCGCTGGGTGTGGAGTTGGGGTCCCTGCCTCTTTCTTTTGGAGACCACCTCAGCATCAGCTGCAGCCACCGCTCCATCTTCTCCAACAATAAACTGTCAAACAGCAAACAGTGCTAAAATTGTGACTAAAATTATAACAACAGCCCCCCAAATCAGATTATCTCAAGACCGTTGGCTATAGTATGCTCTCTCTTGGAGTCCACTCTGGCAATCAGGGTATCTAAGGATTAAAAAAAAACAAAAAAAAAACAAAAAAAAAAACACAACTATTCCCTGTGACTGAAAGTAGACAAATTGACTATATTGAGCATGACATTTCACTGGAAATGCTGTAAAACGCTTGATGTATTAATGCATTGGACTGTAACTAAATGTCATTTAACATTCATCACACTATTTTATATATATATATATATATATATATATATATATATATATATATATATATATATATATATATATATACATCCATTTTCTTCCGCTTTATCCGGAGTCGGGTCGCGGGGGCAGCAGCTCAAGCAAAGCCGCCCAGACCTCCCAATCCACACACACCTCCCCCAGCTCCTCCGGGGGAACCCCAAGGCATTCCCAAGCCAGCCGAGAGATGTAGTCCCTCCAGCGTGTCCTGGGTCTTCCCCGGGGCCTCTTCCCAATGGGACGTGCCTGGAACACCTCCCCAGCGAGGCGTCCAGGGGACATCCGGAAAAGATGCCCGAGCCACCTCAACTGACTTCTTTCAACGTGGAGGAGCAGCGGCTCGACTCCGAGCTCCTCCCGAGTGACCGAGCTCCTCACCCTATCTCTAAGGGAGCGCCCAGCCACCCTGCGGAGGAAACTCATCTCGGCCGCTTGTACCCACGATCTCGTTCTTTCGGTCATGAACCAAATCTCATGACCATAGGTGAGGATCGGAACGTAGATCGATCGGTAAATCAAGAGCTTTGCCCCCCTACTCAGCTCTCTCTTCACCACGATGGTCCGATACAGCGACCGCATCACTGCAGATGATGCACCGATCCATCTATCGATCTCACGCTCCATCCGTCCCTCACTCGTGAACAAGACCCCGAGATACTTAAACTCCTCCACTTGAGGCAAGGACACTCCACCGACCTGAAGAGGGCAAAGCACCTTTTTCCGGTCAAGAACCATGGCCTCGGATTTGGAGGTGCTGATCTTCATCCCGGACGCCTCACGCTCGGCTGCAAACCGCCCCAGTGCACGCTGAAGGTCCTGATTTGATGAAGCCAACAGAACCACATCATCCGCAAACAGCAGAGACGAGATTCTGTGGTTCCCAAACCAGACCCACTCTTCCTGATGAATAATGCCCTGAAGGAGCATTATGTCCTTTTTTAGCCTTCTGTGAATGTGTAACTGATACCAATTTTTGCACATATTTATATATTTATCTATTTATTTGTTTATTTGCCTTTTGCACATCAATTTTTATGCTGGCTGTCTTTTAGTGGTTTCTGCAGATGCTTGTTTTTAGTGGTTTAGTAAGTCTGAGTGCCCGGTTGTGTCTGTGTTATACTTTTGTTTTGCATATGTTCTTTATTAGTGTTGTCAGTGTTATTGTTGTGCTTGATTAACATGGATGCCCTTTTCTGTTTGCTGCAAGACAAATCTACCTACGGGTACAAATAAAGTCACCTGAACCTGAATTTTTTTCTGTAAAAATCACTAATGAGGCACTATTAAAACTACTAAATCCAGTTTATGTGACAACTGGCCAGCATGGCACTCATTTCTGTCACAGACCTATCATACAACCCCAAATCAGAAAAAGTTGTGACGGTATGGAAAATGCAAATAATTAAATAAATGAAGTAATTTCAAACAGTTGATGACCACAGGTGATTGTGCATAATCATGATTTGGTGTAAAAGCAGCATCTGCAAAAGGCTGAGTGTTTTCAGGAGAAAAGACAGGCAGATGATCTCCAGTTGTGAAGAAATGTGCAAGAACATTTTTGAAAGATGTTACTCAAAGAAAGATGGGAAGGGATTTGCAGTTCTCTCTGTACAGTGCATAATAACATTAAATGATTCAAGGCATCTGGAAGAATTTCAGTGTTTAAAAGGCAAGTGTGCAAGCCTAAGCTGAATATCCATGACCTCCAATCGCTCAGATGGCACTGCATCAAGAAGTGTCATCAATAGCTGATATAAGCACATGGGCAAGGGATTACTATGGGAAATGTTTATCAAGCATGACAATACAGAGTTATATTCACAAATGTTACTGTGCAAAAAATAAGTTTTATGTTAACCTTGTCCAGAAGTGGGATCAACTTCTCTGGACTTGGAGGTATCTGGGTTGGACTATCACGTAGTGGAAACATGTACTGTGGTCAGCCAACTCAGTATTCCAGAGCTTTTTTGGAATAAATGAAGACCAATAAAAAGGATCATCGAGACTGTTATCAGCAACAAGTCAAAAACACAGGGTCTGTCATGGCATGGGGTTGTGTCAAGACATCTTTTCCAGGGACATCCATGCATTTTCAACAAGACAATGCAAAACCATATTCTGCACATTTTACAAAGACATGTCTGTGTATGAACAGGGTACAAATACTAGACTGGTATGCCTGCAGTCCTGATCTATCCCCAATAGAGAATGTGTAGAGAATTTTGAAATGAAAAATGCAACAATGACCCCATATTGTTGCAAAACATAAGATATGTTTGCAGGAAGAATGGGATAAAATAACATCTGAAACGCTTCACTGCTTTGAATCCTGAATGCCAAAATGTCTTTTAAGTGTTGTACCAAAAATGCAACATGACAAACAAACACTACAATGCTTTAGTGTCCCAACCTTTCTTGGAATGTATTGCAGGCCTTAAATGCAGGAACTGAAGTATTTTAGCAAATGAAATGAAATAGATTACACAAAACATAAAATATTTTTGGTTCATACTGTCTGCAGTGAAACTGAAGCCTAGGCAAATAATATAAGAATCATAATTTTCAGTCAAACCTGTTTCCAGTGCACGTTGGCCTCTGCCAGGGCTGCCCTTTGTCACCGGTTCTGTTCATTATTTTTATGGACAGAATTTCTAGGCACAGCCAGGGTGTAGAGGGGGTCTGGTTTGGGAACCACAGAATCTCGTCTCTGCTGTTTGCGGATGATGTGGTTCTGTTGGCGTCGTCAAATCAGGACCTTCAGCGTGCACTGGGGCGGTTTGCAGCCGGGTGTGAAGCGTCCGGGATGAAAATCAGCACCTCCAAATCCGAGGCCATGGTTCTTGACCGGAAAAAGGTGCTTTGCCCTCTTCAGGTCAGTGGAGTGTCCTTGCCTCAAGTGGAGTTTAAGTATCTCGGGGTCTTGTTCACGAGTGAGGGACGGATGGAGCGTGAGATCGACAGATGGATCGGTGCAGCATCTGCAGTGACGCGGTCGCTGTATCGGACCGTCGTGGTCAAGAGAGAGCTGAGTAGGGGGGCAAAGCTCTCGATTTACCGATCGATCTACGTTCCGATCCTCACCTATGGTCATGAGATTTGGCTCATGACCGAAAGAACGAGATCCCGAGTACAAGCGGCAGAGATGAGTTTCCTCCGCAGGGAGGCTGGGCGCACCCTTAGAGATAGGGTGAGGAGCTCGGTCACTCGGGAGGAGCTCGGAGTCGAGCCGCTGCTCCTCCACGTCGAAAGGAGTCAGTTGAGGTGGCTCGGGCATCTTTTCCGGATGCCCCCTGGATGCCTCGCTGGAGAGGTGTTCCGGGCACGTCCCATTGGGAGGAGGCCCCGGGGAAGACCCAGGACACGCTGGAGGGACTACATCTCTCGGCTGGCTTGGGAACGCCTTGGGGTTCCCCCAGACGAGCTGGGGGAGGTGTGTGTGAATCGGGAGGTCTGGGTGGCTTTGCTTGAGCTGCTGCCCCCGCGACCCGACTCTGGATAAAGCGGAAGAAAATGGATGGATGGATGGATCATAATTTTTTTGCATTTTCCATTCCGTCTTAACCTTTTCTAATTATGAGGCTATTCCACAGAGCGCCATTCCTTCCTGTTTAATCCCAAATAGCAATTCATGGTGCATTTCGAAGCATCATAGTAAATTCTTGATCCATCTTTGTCAATCTTGAACAAAGTTGGTATACGTAGTAGTTACAGCCATCATCGGCACCAGATTTAAAATGAGGATCAAATGTTTAATGTGTTCAAACATTTGATTGTGATTCTCAAAATCGCTGATAGTATGCAGTAACTTCCACGTATTCGTAGTTGGAAGAGCTTTAATCATGTTCGAACCTCTTTAAACTGGGTATTCATCGTGACTACTACTTCAAACTTGTTTGATCATGGTGTTTTGAGGTAAGAAATGTGAAGCCAAACCAGCTCTGATGAACATTTGTTGAGGTTTTTGTTCAAAGTTGAACAGCCGATCAAGTCTGGCCAAGGGTGCAAGGGTAGAGGAGGCAAGACTGCAGGTGCTACTATTGGGGGAATTAAACCGTTTCATCCAATACTTGTACTTTCTGGATAGTGGGCAATTCTAGTAGAACGGCGCCCTGTGGCATAGCCTTTTTAGGGGTTGTATATCCTGGACAGCCACTGTCCTGTGCATGACCTAAGCCAGTGGCGTCCAAAATATTCCAGAAAGGGCCGAAAGGGTGCAGGTTTTCTTTGCAGACACTGACTCCAGCAGGTGATTTCACTGATTAAACATCACTTTGAGCAGGTGGGATGAGTTCATCAGTGAAATCACCTGGTGGAGTCAAGTGGGGCCAAGTACAATAACTTCAGTTTTATCTGAGTTTAAAAGCAGGAAATTAGAGGTCATCCATGTCTTTATGTCTCTAAGACAATCCTGCAGTTTAGCTAATTGGTGTGTGTCCTCTGGCTTCATGGATAGATAAAGCTGGGTATCATCTGCGTAACAATGAAAATTTAAGCAATACCGTCTAATAATACTGCCTAAGGGAAGCATGTATAAAGTGAATAAAATTGGTCCTAGCACAGAACCTTGTGGAACTCCATAATTAACTTTAGTCTGTGAAGAAGATTCCCCATTTACATGAACAAATTGTAATCTATTAGACAAATATGATTCAAACCACCGCAGCGCAGTGCCTTTAATACCTATGGCATGCTCTAATCTCTGTAATAAAATTTTATGGTCAACAGTATCAAAAGCAGCACTGAGGTCTAACAGAACAAGCACAGAGATGAGTCCACTGTCCGAGGCCATAAGAAGATCATTTGTAACCTTCACTAATGCTGTTTCTGTACTATGATGAATTCTAAAACCTGACTGAAACTCTTCAAATAGACCATTCCTCTGCAGATGATCAGTTAGCTGTTTTACAACTACCCTTTCAAGAATTTTTGAGAGAAAAGGAAGGTTGGAGATTGGCCTATAATTAGCTAAGATAGCTGGGTCAAGTGATGGCTTTTTAAGTAATGGTTTAATTACTGCCACCTTAAAAGCCTGTGGTACATAGCCAACTAACAAAGATAGATTGATCATATTTAAGATCGAAGCATTAAATAATGGTAGGGCTTCCTTGAGCAGCCTGGTAGGAATGGGGTCTAATAAACATGTTGATGGTTTGGATGAAGTAACTAATGAAAATAACTCAGACAGAACAATCGGAGAGAAAGAGTCTAACCAAATACCGGCATCAATGAAAGCAGCCAAAGATAACGATACGTCTTTGGGATGGTTATGAGTAATTTTTTCTCCAATAGTTAAAATTTTGTTAGAAAAGAAAGTCATGAAGTCATTACTAGTTAAAGTTAATGGAATACTCAGCTCAATAGAGCTCTGACTCTGCTGGAGTCAGTGGCTGCAAAGAAAACCTGCACCCTGTCGGCCCTTTCTGGAAAATTTCAGACACCACTGACCTAAGCAATTCTTTATTTAGTTTAAGTTGTTAATTTTCTTGGTTCAAATACTTCACATCTGTAGGGGATTTAACTGTTGAGCAGGACTTTACGGGAGGAGCTCATCAGTGTAATCACCAGCTGAGGGAAGCATCTGGAACAAAGCTCTCTACATGGTTGGTCACCACCACCGGTCGAAGTAAACTGATGGCATCTGGGCAGAACGAACACGGGCCATCTGTTTGTGGCCTCTGGACGTGAGTGGGTATATAGGTGTGTGTGTGTTTTATACATACATACATACATACACACACACATATATATATACATATATATAATCCATCACCTGTTGAGGCTGTTGGGTTGAGGCACATGTTTGGAGAAACGAACTTCACCTGTGAGGTCCTCATAGACAACAATGTCATCATCATCTTTCATCCTCAGTTTATTGTGCCTAAGAGGACAAAAATGGATAATATGAGAAAGTAGCGCTTCCTGTGATAACATTTTTTCCCATACCCCAGTCCTTTAAATTCAAGGCTGCAACTACTGCTGGCAGAGCACAGAACCATGGTAACAACTGGGTGAAGTTCTGACACGAGTGTCAGAACCTGAATGTGGGTGTTGGGAAAGTATTTTTGCTTTACATTATCTAGACTCTTTTGTAGTTTCCTATCTTCATTATGGCTTTTAGGAAGGCACAAAAAGCACTGATTTTGGCACATCTCACAAATACTGGTATTTGTCCCTGTTCCAGCTTGTTTTTGTAATGTTAAAATATAGAATTAACCCAAAGACAATTTAACAAGAAGCCACACCCATATGCCAAGCATCCCTACCAGTAATTTGTTCAACAACACTCAGATGGCTTAGAGTTGTCTTAATCGCTTTTGCAGATGAATTATGAGATATTCACTAAAGCATGTGTTTTGTGTTCCATATCGTACTGGGATTTGGATAAACAGAATAATTGCTAAGCCTGCTTTTCATATTTAAAGCTTTAAGGTTTAAATATTGCCATTAGTGAGTCTTGAAAACCTGTCCCTTCATGATCATGATGGTGAGTTACAGGAAGGATGAAAAACTGCCTTTAAATTATGACATTTCTGACAAACTTTGAATGGTAGAATTACCAGACAACGGGTTGCCAAGTTGGTAAAAAAGGACGAAATCCTGTGATACACTCGAACACCAAAGTCCCAAAGCTCCAGTAGTCCACAGTGATGGTGTACTTCTGTCTCTCAATGAATTCAGGTGCCTAGATATAGATGAAGTATTAAAACACAAAGACTGCAATTGTAAATTACAGTTAGGTGGTCACGTGCCAAATGTGACAAACTGTTATATCTCTTACCAAGTACTGCAGTGTTCCCACAAAGGAAGTGCAAAGGCTGCTGTGGTCCAGTTCTTTAGCATAGCCAAGATCTATAATCTTATGGATCAACTAAGATTAGGAGTGAAAAAAGTTATTAGCATTTTTTTTCTGTAATTATCACTGGACAATTTTAACTCTGTGGCACTACAGAACGAACTGGTAGAAATAGACTTTCAATGGTATTCTGTCACTTTGTGTATCCACTTATGTTTTAAAGACCTCTTAAACAATTAAGTCAGTATGTTTAATATAGTGTTCTTTTTTTCGATTTCAAGGACAATAAAACAAGTGTTCATGCAAAAGTATAAACTTGTTAGAGAATAAGTTTGTGTCATTCAAACTGTAGAGCACGGCACATATAAACATGAATATATAACCTTTTTATTATGTCTGACCACAGTTACATAATTTTCCAACATCCTATTTGAGGGTGAAAGATCACATGTGAAACAAAAACAAAATAAAGAGTGGTCTATAAGCCAGTTTCAAGTTTAAGCACCGCAGGGGCTGCTGGGTAAGTTCAAAAGTCAAGTCATATAAACCGTGCATTCTCAGGACACAAACACAAGCACGAAAAATAAATAAATAAATAAAAAAATAAAATCCCAAACACTGTCATCATCTTTATCAAAAGCAGTAGATCACAGTATTAGAAGTCATAGTTTATCTGTGTATTATATTTATAAACTGTTAATGGAGCTATGACTCACTCGTATTGTGTTTTAAAACACAAAACACACACACGAAAAATAAAAAACACAAAATAAAATCCCAAACATGGTCATCATCTTTATCAAAAGCAGTAAATTGCAGTATTGCAAGTCACAGTTTATCTCATATTTATATAGTGAAAATATAGGAAAATAAGTATTTGAACACTCTGTGATTTTGCAAGTTCTCCCACTTAGAAATCATGGAGGGGTCTGAAATTTTCATCTTAGATGCATGTCCACTGTGAGACATATAATCTAATTAATAAATATTTCTTTAAGAAGCCCTCTTATTCTGCACTCTTTACCTGTATTAACTGCACCTGTTTGAACTTGTTACATGTATAAAAGACACCTGTTCACACAATCAATCACACTCCAAACTGTCCACCATAGCCAAGACCAAAGAGCTGTCTAAGGACACCAGGGACAAAACTGTAGACCTGCACAAGGCTGGGATGGACTACAGGACAACAGGCAAGCAGCTTGGTAGAAGACAACAACTGTTATGATTATTTATTAGAAAGTGGAAGAAACACAAGATGACTGTCAATCTCCCTTGGTCTGGGATTCCATGCAAGCTCTCACTTTGTGGGGTAAGGATGATTCTGAAAAAGCTCAGAACTACACAGGAGGACCTGGTCAATGACCTGAAGAGAGCTGGGACCACAGTCACAAAGATTACTTTAGTACCACATGATGCTATCATGGTTTAAAATCCTGCAGGGCAGCAAGGTCCCCCTGCTCAAGCCAGCACATGTCCAGGCCCGTTTGAAGTTCACCAGTGACCATCTGGATGATCCAGAGGAGGCATGGGAGAAGGTCATGTGGTCAGATGAGACAAGAATAGAGCTTTTTGGAATCAACTCCACTTACCATGTTTAGAGGATGAGAACAACCCCAAGAAAACCATCCCAACCGTGAAGCATGGGGGTGGAAACATCATACTCTAGGGGTGCTCTTCTGCAAAGGGGACAGGACGACTGCACCGTATTGAAGGGAGGATGGATGGGGTCATGTATTGTGAGATTTTGGCAAACAACCTCCTTCCCTCAGTAAGAGCACTGAAGATGGGTCATGGCTGGGTCTTCCAGCATGACAATGACCCCAAACACACAGCCAAGGCAACGAAGGAGGGGCTCCGTAAGAAGCATTTCAAGGTCCTGGAGTGGCCTGGCCAGTCTCCAGACCTGAACTCAATAGAAAATCTTTGGAGGGAGCTGAAACTCCAAACCTGAAAGATCTATAGAAGATCTGTATGGAGGAGTGGACCAAAATCCCTGCTGCAGTGTATGCAAACCTGGTGAAAAACTACAGGAAACGTTTGACCTCTGTAATTGCAAACAAAGGCTACTGTACCAAATATTAACATTGATTTTCACAGGTTTTCAAATACTTATTTGCAGCAATAACATACAAATAAATTATATATATATATATATATATATATATAAAAAAAAAAATCATACATTGTGATTTCCAGATTTTTTTTTTTTTTAGATTATGTCTCTCACAGTGGACATGCACTTAAGATGAAAATTTCAGACCCGTCCATGAATTCTAAGTGGGAGAACTTGCAAAACTGCACTTATTTTTTACTTATAAAATTTACTTATTTTCCTCACTGTAAACTTACAGGAGCAGCTCCGCTGTGTTGCGTTCGTCAACATTACAGAAACCAAAACAAATGCACAAAAAATAAATAAAATCCCAAACACAGGCATCCTCTTTATCAAAAGCAGTAAATTGCAGT
This sequence comes from Thalassophryne amazonica, assembly GCF_902500255.1. NCBI lineage: Eukaryota > Metazoa > Chordata > Actinopteri > Batrachoidiformes > Batrachoididae > Thalassophryne > Thalassophryne amazonica. Next base: position 83,112,009 of record NC_047107.1, read on the forward strand.
ATTAGAAGTCACAGTTTATCTCTGTATTATATTTACAGTGGGGTAAAAAAAATATTTAGTCAGTCCCTGATTGTGCAAGTTCTCCTACTTAGAAAGATGAGAGAGGTCTGTAATTTTCGACATAGGTACACTTCAACTGTGAGAGACAAAATGAGAAAAAAAATCCAGGAAATCACATTGTAGTATTTTTAAAGAATTTATTTATAAATTATGGTGGAAAATAAGTAGTTGGTCAATAACAAACGTTCAACTCAATACTTTGTAACATAAGCTTTGTTGGCAATGTCAGAGGTCAAACATTTCCTGTAAGTCTTCACCAGGTTTGCACACACTGTAGCTGGTATTTTGGCCCATTCCTCCATGCAGATCTCCTTAAGAGCAGTGATGTTTTGGGGCTGTCGCTGGGCAACAGGGACTTTCAACTCCCTCAACATATTTTCTATGGGGTTGAGGTCTGGAGACCGGCTTGGCCACTCCAGGACCTTGAAATGCTTTTTTTACGGAGCCACTCCTTCATTGCCCGAGCGGTGTGTTTGGGATCATTGTCATGCTGGAAGACCCAGCCACATTGCATCTTCAATGCTCTCACTGAAGGAAGGCGGTTTTGGCTTAAAATCTCACAATACATGGGCACGTTCATTCTTCCCTTAACATGGATCAGTCGTCCTGTCCCCTTTGCAGAAAAACAGCCCCAAAGCATGATGTTTCCACCCCCATGCTTCACAGCAGATATGGTATTCTTGGGATGCAACTCAGCAATGTTCTTCCTCCAAACACGACGAGTTGAGTTTTTACCAAAATGTTTTATTTTGGTTTCATCTGACCACATGATATTCTCCCAATCCTCTTCTGGATCATCCATATGCTCTCTGGCAAACTTCAGACAGGCCTGGACACGTACTGGCTTAAGCAGGGGGACATGCCTGGCACTGCAGTACTTGAGTCCATCTCTGCGTAGTGTGTAGCCTTTGTTACTTTGGTCCCAGCTCTCTGCAGGTCATTCATCAGGTCCCTCTGTGTAGTTCTGGGATTTTTGTTCACCGTTCTCATGATCATTTTGACCCCATGGGATGACATCTTGCGTGGAGCCCCAGATCGAGGGAGATTATCAATGGTCTTGTATGTCTTCCACTTTCTTACAATTGGTCCCACAGTTGATTTATAATTATAATAAGATAATTATTAAATTATCTTATTATTATATCAATTATTATAATTATAATTATTATAATTGAAGATAATTATAGTGGGCGATTTTAATATCCACACAGATGCTGAGAATGACAGCCTCAACACTGCATTTAATCTATTATTAGACTCTATCGGCTTTGCTCAAAAAGTAAATGACTCCACCCACCACTTTAATCATATCTTAGATCTTGTTCTGACTTATGGTATGGAAATAGAAGATTTAACAGTATTCCCTGAAAACTCCCTTCTGTCTGATCATTTTTTAATAACATTTACACTTACCCTGATGGATTACCCTGCAGTGGGGAATAAGTTTCATTACACTAGAAGTCTTTCAGAAAGCGCTGTAACTAGGTTTAAGGATATGATTCCTTCGTTATGTTCTCTAATGTCATATACCAACACAGAGCAGAGTAGCTACCTAAACTCTGTAAGGGAGTTAGAGTATCTCGTCAACAGTTTTACATCCTCTTTGAAGACAACTTTGGATGCTGTAGCTCCTCTGAAAAAGAGAGCTTTAAATCAGAAGTGTCTGACTCCGTGGTATAACTCACAAACTCGTAGCTTAAAGCAGATAACCCGTAAGTTGGAGAGGAAATGGCGTCTCACTAACTTAGAAGATCTTCACTTAGCCTGGAAAAAGAGTTTGTTGCTCTATAAAAAAGCCCTCCGTAAAGCTAGGACATCTTTCTACTCATCACTAATTGAAGAAAATAAGAATAACCTCAGGTTTCTTTTCAGCACTGTAGCTAGGCTGACAAAGAGTCAGAGCTCTATTGAGCTGAGTATTCCATTAACTTTAACTAGTAATGACTTCATGACTTTCTTTGCTAACAAAATTTTGACTATTAGAGAAAAAATTACTCATAACCATCCCAAAGATGTATCGTTATCTTTGGCTGCTTTCAGTGATGCCGGTATTTGGTTAGACTCTTTCTCTCCGGTTGTTCTGTCTGAGTTATTTTCATTGGTTGCTTCGTCCAAACCATCGGCATGTTTATTGGACCCCATTCCTGCCAGGCTGCTCAAGGAAGTCCTACCATTATTTAATGCTTCAATCTTAAATATGATCAATCTATCTTTGTTAGTTGGTTATGTACCACAGGCCTTTAAGGTGGCAGTAATTAAACCATTACTTAAAAAGCCATCACTTGACCCAGCTATCTTAGCTAATTATAGGCCAATTTCCAACCTTCCTTTTCTCTCAAAGATTCTTGAGAGGGTAGTTGTAAAACAGTTAACTGATCACCTGCAGAGGAATGGTCTATTTGAAGAGTTTCAGTCAGGTTTTAGAATTCATCATAGTACAGAAACAGCATTAGTGAAGGTTACAAATGATTTTCTTATGGCCTCAGACAGTGGACTCATCTCTGTGCTTGTTCTGTTAGACCTCAGTGCTGCTTTTGATACTGTTGACCATAAAATTTTATTACAGAGATTAGAGCATGCCATAGGTATTAAAGGCACTGCACTGTGGTGGTTTGAATCATATTTGTCTAATAGATTACAGTTTGTTCATGTAAATGGGGAATCTTCTTCACAGACTAAAGTTAATTATGGAGTTCCACAAGGTTCTGTGCTAGGACCAATTTTATTCACTTTATACATGCTTCCCTTGGGCAGTATTATTAGACGGTATTGCTTAAATTTTCATTGTTACGCAGATGATACCCAGCTTTATCTATCCATGAAGCCAGAGGATACACACCAATTAGCTAAACTGCAGGATTGTCTTACAGACATAAAGACATGGATGACCTCTAATTTCCTGCTTTTAAACTCAGATAAAACTGAAGTTATTGTACTTGGCCCCACAAATCTTAGAAGCATGGTGTCTAACCAGATCGTTACTCTGGATGGCATTTCCCTGATCTCTAGTAATACTGTGAGAAATCTTGGAGTCATTTTTGATCAGGATATGTCATTCAAAGCGCATATTAAACAAATATGTAGGACTGCCTTTTTGCATTAAGCAATATCTCTAAAATCAGAAAGGTCTTGTCTCAGAGTGATGCTGAAAAACTAATTCATGCATTTATTTCCTCTAGGCTGGACTATTGTAATTCATTATTATCAGGTTGTCCTAAAAGTTCCCTAAAAAGCCTTCAGTTGGTTCAGAATGCTGCAGCTAGAGTACTGACGGGGACTAGCAGGAGAGAGCATATCTCACCCGTGTTGGCCTCTCTTCATTGGCTTCCTGTTAATTCTAGAATAGAATTTAAAATTCTTCTTCTTACTTATAAGGTTCTGAATAATCAGGTCCCATCTTATCTTAGGGACCTCGTAGTACCATATTACCCCATTAGAGCGCTTCGCTCTCAGACTGCGGGCTTACTTGTAGTTCCTAGGGTTTGTAAGAGTAGAATGGGAGGCAGAGCCTTCAGCTTTCAGGCTCCTCTCCTGTGGAACCAGCTCCCAATTCAGATCAGGGAGACAGATACCCTCTCTACTTTTAAGATTAGGCTTAAAACTTTCCTTTTCGCTAAGGCTTATAGTTAGGGCTGGATCGGGTGACCCTGGACCATCCCTTGGTTATGCTGCTTTAGACGTAGATTGTGGGGGGGTTCCCATGATGCACTGTTTCTTTCTCTTTTTGCTCCGTATGCATCACTCTGCATTTAATCATTAGTGATCGATCTCTGCCCCCCTTCACGGCATGTCTTTTTCCTGGTTTTTTCCCTCAGCCCCAACCAGTCTCAGCAGAAGACTGCCCCTCCCTGAGCCTGGTTCTGCTGGAGGTTTCTTCCTGTTAAAAGGGAGTTTTTCCTTCCCACTGTTGCCAAGTGCTTGCTCATAGGGGGTCGTTTTGACCGTTGGGGTTTTTCATAATTATTGTATGGCCTTGCCTTACAATATGGAGCGCCTTGGGGCAACTGTTTGTTGTGATTTGGTGCTATATAAGAAAAAAGTTGATTGATTGATTGATTTATTCACACCAACGTGCTTGACTATTGTAGATTCACTCCTCCCAGCCTGGTGCAGGTCTACAATTTTCTTCCTGGTGTCCTTTGACAGCTCTTTGGTCTTGGTCATGGTTGAGTTTGAAGTCTGACTGTTTGAGGCTGTGGACAGGTGTCTTTTATACAGATAACAAGTTCCAACAGATGCCATTAATACAGGTAACAGGTGGAGGACAGAAGATCTTCTTAAAGAAGAAGTTACAGGTCTGTGAGATTCAGAAATCTTGCTTGTTTGTAGGTGACCAAAATTTTCCACCATAATTTACAAATAAATTCTTTAAAAATCCTACAATGTGATTTCCTGGATTTTTTTTCTCATTTTGTCTCTCACAGTTGACATGTACCTATGTTGAAAATTACAGACCTCTCTCATCTTTCTAAGTAGGAGAACTTGCACAATCACTGTATATACCCTAAATGGAGCTACGGTTCACTCGTATTGTGTTCACAAACACAAAACAAACGCACAAAAAATAAACATAAAATAAAATCCGAAACACTGTCACCATCTTTATCAAAAGCAGCAAACTGGAGTATTAGAAGGCACAATTTATCTCTGTATTATATTTATAAACTTACAGGAAGGACTCGGCCATGTTGCATTCGTAAACACTCCACAAACCAAAACGAATGCACGAAAAAAAAAATAATAATAATAAAAAAAAAAATCCCAAACATGGTCATCATCTTTAACAAAAGCAGTAAATCACAGAATTAATAGTCAGTTTATCACTGTATTATATTTATAAACCATTAATGTAACTCAACCGGATTTGTGTTCACAAAAGAAATGCACAAAAAAATAAAAAAATAAAAATACTAACTTTTGAACTGTTTACATACAGTTTTTGTACACAATGTAACTTAATTCAGCTCTTTAATCCGTTGTGTTGCTCAAAAACAGCATCCTCTTACCGGCAACGGCAGTTTGATCGTATGCATTGACCTGTAAACCGGAAGTGTTAGCTAGCTCTCTGCGCAGGGGCACTGATAAACTCGAAATTGGCTTATTGAAGAAGGCATGTTCACTGCAAACTAGCTCCCCCAATCTCACCATCACCACCAAAATCACAGAAACAGCACTGATATTTTGATGAATGGACTTTTAACTTTGTATATCAAATATTCAGTATTCACATGGACACATGCAAGATGTGGCTCATGTACTTATTTTGTAGGGACAAAATCCTGGATGTGTCTTTCTTGTGGTTTTAGTGTTTTTGTGCAATAGATCAAAGGTTCTTCAACTCACTCTCTTCTCTCCCTGCTGCAGCACAATATTCTCTGGCTTCAAATCCCTGTGGACGATCCGCTTTTTGTGGAGATAGGTAAGAGCCGAAGCTGAGGGCATTAAGAAGAGAAAACAGACTTTCTTTCACTGTAACTGATTTAATGAAATGGGTGAACATGATGAGAATCATGTTTAAGTAAAAAGCTGTAATTGCTTTCATAAACCTGTATTTTAAATAGTTTGATAGGGCATGCATATATACATCTTATGGTCTATGTACTCTGGTCCACATCTGTCACAGCAATTGCAGCTGATCAGCGGCTGTTTTGTCCCATGGTTCTTTGTGCAATGACTGCATGACTCACACAGCTCACATTCTATTCACTCACAGCTCTTTTCTCCACTGTTCTATTTCCACATGACTCTTTATTGGACCAATTTGAAACTCTGGTGTGCAAATGCATTTTTAATTGTGTGCATGCTTTTGCTGTTTCAGGATTGGTAAATGTTAAAGGTGCAAATAAGCTATACACATAAAGCATAAGATTTTTTTATATACTCATGAAAAAAAATGGTCTTGGATCAAGAAATCCGGGCTTCGAATTACAGTACTTCCCGGAAAGTGGCGACTTCAGCAGTGTGTCTATATGTGACAAGGTGTCAAACTTGTGGGGAGATTCAACTGTCTTGGCAATGAGATTTATATCTCTGGAAAACACGACCCTGTGCTGCTGCTCAATCCACATACATCATGAGATATGCAAAGGGAATCAAGTGTGGGAGGGGGCAACAAAATGGTCTTATGAATGATCATCAGAATCATAATAATTTTGGCTGCAAGATTAATCATAATCACGATGACAGCCTGTGTGTGCAATCATATAATCTGGAAAGGCTGTGATGTAAATAAGTAAGTAAATTATCTTCAAGCACCACACCGTGTCCCACTGTGGTCTACATGTACCCCGCTATTAATATACAATGCTTTTTTCCCTACATCGGATGCTGTATTTTATGCATGTTTTATGATGAAGATAAAGTGCAAACAAGAGTGGAATTTGCTCCTATTAAAAGTTGAGGAACTGCAGTTCCAGCTTTTCTGTTCAGTTGTGCAGATACATGTGTAATTACTGATTGCATACTTCACAAAAAAAAAAAAAAAAATCACTAGGTGTGCTTGAAATCACTTTCAGCCAACTTAACAGTCTGAAATGAACTGTAGATGCCTGCAGAGGCCAAGTACAATCACACTGCTGTGAACTCACAAATTCTGCTTCGTGTGGATTGATTACTAACCACAAACATCTCTTGACAAAGCTAATATTTTCATGTAACTCAAATGACTAACAGTAACCCTGGCTTGGTCTATGAGGTCAAGAGATGTCTAGGAAGAGCTTATCGAATCATGTGTTCCCTGGAGAGAGGTGTTTGCAGGAAAAGTTATGCTGTTTACACATAGGCAAGACACGTTACAAATGTCATATTTGCTGATGAATTTGTCTGACTGGAATGACCTAAGGCACTGACTGGATGTGTTTGGTACCGGTGTCACAGACAGAATGCTCCCTCCTACAAAACCAGTCCCGCTACCTTCACTGCACAAGCGTCATTTCGGAGCATCTGCAGCGATTCATGGATTATTGCATCATTTCTGCTTAAAATGGCCTAATTTCTGCTTAAAACTGAATTTAAAATGATTTAAGAGGTTTTACTTTGTCATCTGATGGTTAATAATCATATTTTTCCCTTTGATCGGTTTGGGTGTAGAGAGTCAGTCTCAGATGCACTGCAGTGGCACGCTGATCACTCCCCATATTTTATTATGAATTTAATGATGAATTTATATGGAAATGATTGCTGTACAAAAGCTTCAAATATCTGTCACTGAGATAGATGATGACTGGAGTGCAGTTTTAAGCAGAAACGAGGTGATAATCCCTGAATTGCTGCTGACGTTCCAAAATGACGCATCCGCAGTTGAAGGCGCAGTGAAGGCAGGGGGCTGATTTTTAGGGGGGGAACCATTCGGTCTGCCACACTGGGTCTCTCTGGAGAATGTTTTGATGCTGCGAGGATGACTTTGTTAGTGGTTGATAAGGGAGACTCAGATGAGGCATACTAGTCGCACTGTGGAGTGTCAGCTATGACAGTATAGCAATATGATACATTTCCTTGAGCAAGATCCTGTGTGGAAGTCATTCAGTGAAGAGGACCCCTGCAACAGGGAAACATCAAGGAGGTGCCTTGTATCACATGGCTGCAGCAGACAGCTACTTTTGAGAGGTGGTGATGGACTGGTATGGGTAGTTACCAATCAGTACTCGTGGCACTTCCGTAGTGTATACGTGGATGTGGCAATGTGTGTGTCACCGGCAGATGTTCCTGGACCTGACCTAACAAATTTACAATTTAGTAAGTGGGTTCATGACAGCATGACAGAGTGGGTGAGAAATGAGCACAAAGAGGACTGCAGGGAGAAATGTTGAAATAATAAAATTAAACAATACCAAACTGGCTGCTTTTACGCTGCCTCTGCAGCACCTCATGTGGACAGTGCATCAGCTGCATATCCCTGTCAGATTCAGAACGGAGGAGGATCATAATGGTTAATGCCTTTTATCTGTGCAATATTGCAAAAACAATTTTGATCTGTTGCATTTGAAGTAGCTGCTGAAAGTGGTATGAACAGAGGTGAGCTGCCTTTTCTGTACATGAGACACAGCAGCTACACAGGAATACATTTTCAATTAATATGTCAACCTATATGTATGCATCCTTTGACAAGATACTTCAACTGCACCATCCCAGTCCACCCAGCTGTAAACGGGTACCGGCCTTGGTTGGGGAAGTAACCTGTGATGGACTCATATCGCAATGCATCGCATCCAGAGGAAGTCATGGACTCTCATTTGCTTCATGGTATGGTATGGTATCTGGGGACAGGCACCAGTCAAATTGTGCTACCTTGGTGTATGCTCTGTTCTGCTCCCCCTCCCCTTCTGTTTCTTCAGGCACCTCGTCATAGAGGTGATTATTATCAGCTCCGTGGCATGGACAGGTGATGATAATAGGGCACCGCAGTCTCGTTTGAACCATGCCTGATATTGTGGGATTTGACCACTTATGGGGACAGCCAGTCCCGCTGTGCAATATATACACAGCATAACTTCACATGGAAAAATGGTGTACCGTTTTGTTTTCGTCTGCAATCACCAAAGCAGCTGCGAAAATGGGTTTTTTTTTTCAGTTCCCAGTGGAGAAGGGAAGACGAGGCAAATGGGAGACATCGTGTTGGTAAGTGTTAGCCTACACAGCTAACCAGAGTAGCTGCATTCTTTTATCTGCAAAACCACCTCGACAAGCTGGTGCTCTGGGTCATAAACAAACGGCAACACATCTCCACTCTCCACCACATCGTCACTTTTCTTTGCATTTTCACAATGTTTGCGTGTAATTTGCCCAAAAACTCAGAGAAAATGCTATGTTTTTTCCCATGGAAGTAGAAAAATTACATCATGTGTGTCATATTTTACCCCTTTAGCGCCCGCCATCAAACGTGACTGCAGTGCCCAATTACCATCCAGTACTCATCAAGACCTGCATAAAAGCTCTGGTTCATCCACTCCAGAATTTGCCAGAAACTCTGTTTTCACTTTGTGGTATCTGGCCTATTTGTATGTGTAAGACAACTCCCTGTTTCCTCTCTCCTCATGTTTTTGACTCTATTTTTTGTGGTTTTTTTTCCAGTGTCACCAGCTATCTGTCAGTTCCGTAGGTGGTCACCTGGTTCCGGTTACCTGTCACAGGTGTGTTCTGATCCAGCCTGTGCCTCCTGCCTCCGGTGTCTCCAGTACATTCCAAATTCCTCTGTATCAGCATTCAATAAATTGTTACTTTGTTTCCCTCACTCAGCTCCCAGCTATTAGGGTCCTAATCTTGGTTTTGATCAGCTCGGCCGTAACAAATAAAAGCTTGAAGAGTAACAATATGCTGATATACTCCACACCACCTACAGACTTTAATCTGTAGTACCACAGAAACTCTAAGTGTTCAGTAGGGCAAAACTCACAACCTTTGAACACTTAAGTATATAAATGTGTGAGTGTGAATGCACTCGTGGCCACGTGCACACGTGTGTGAACGCATTCGTGGTTGCATGCACACGTGTGTGTGTGTGTGTGTGTGTGTGTGTGTGTGTGTGTGTGTGTGTGTGTGAGAGAGAGAGTGTACATTCATGCATGTTTGTGGATGCGCATCCCGTTTTTCTCACAGGTGGAGCACTTTAAAGGTCTCACTCGTCATCAGGAAATGTCAGTCAGTGGGAACAGGAAAGGGAGTTTCTATGCAAATGTGCACACGATACTCTACTCGAGATATCTGTGATCCAGACCACGTGTCTACTGTCAAACATATTTACTCAATAAGTTTTAGGTACTGCATGTTGATGTTAGAGCACATACTCTGTGTTTGTGAAAGTCCGTGTGAGCATTTGACTACTGACGTGTGCCACTGCCTCAGTCTGAGTTGTCACCACGGTGACTAAGAGATGAGGTTTACAGTCATAGATGACATCACGATACTGGTCACAATGACTATTTCCTACGTACTACATGAAGCTAATTACACTGCCAACTCACCCAATCTCATTCTGGCTCTCATATGTGCATGTTACTGTGGAAGATACTCACAAATGTCACGTAACAGAATCAAAACGGAGCCCTCCCTCATTCCACAGCAGTTCTCCAGGAGATTCAGATACTGCACATAGCACAAACACAGACCGCACAAACACAGACCCTTGATAATTGCATAAAATGAATCACACAAAAACGGTCTTGCAAAAACAGGCACAGCCTTGGTGAAGTATTCAGTCCTCGCAAATCTGTTCCATTTGTTCACTTTTTAGACTGTCCTGTGCTATTACTCTTCAATAAATCCTCTGTAAAACTTATTCTAATCCAAGGAAGCTATTTTCCTTCCATTAAATGTGTTTCCAAAGGATCTGACATATACAAGAGGTCACGAGTAGGGGTCACTTTCACACAAAAATCACTTACAAAGCTACAAAGTTTTTCATGGGCCTTCTGTTTTGCTTTCGCCCTTGAATCTCCTACAGGATGAATAAAGTGCTATCTCATATTATGTTATCTTCTGCACATTCAAACTGATTTTAAGGGTATGATGAGCAGCAATTTTCAGAAAGTAAAAATTTTTTTGCATGGATTGTTTTGAAAAAGCACAGATTAAAAAAAACTTTCTGATACTGGAAAAATGTACAAAGCTATTAAAAAAAACAATAACAAACCGTTTTCCATTCTGTACACCCACATAGAAACCTTTCCATTTGACCCCAATCCTGCTGCTAAGTTTTTGACCATGTGGGATGCTTTAAAATTTTTTATTACACTGTGGTTTGCGATGGTTGGCATTTTCCTTTTCAGTTGGCTGCATGATACCATGATACTGACACTTTCTTCAGGCTTTACACTCAACTGCTTTGTGGTGGAATAATGCACCCCCCCCCCCCCCCAGAGAGCAAGACAGCACTAGGAAAAAAGCCTTATTATTGGCAAAAAAAAAGCAAGAAAGCACTGCTTGATAAGACATAATGAGGTACCACACACATGTCAGCAAGGCTGTACCGAAAAACAGAAGTATTTCCACTAATTCCAAGTCTGAACACATGAACAGACATGAGGTTTCTGCAAAATAATCAAACTGATAGATTCATGGATAATAAAAACACTAATGATAGAAATATCTGGACACAGACCATGAAACACAAAATAAAACGTTTTGAATCTCTCACTTCACAAAGACATTCTGATTTACAAAGACAAATTTTTCTATATGACAACAATAATGTCTGACCCTGATATACAGGATGACCCAAACCCAAGAATACAGCTACTTAATAAAGTATTTATTGTGATTCAACAATTCAACAAAGGTAGCTTTATCCCAGTGCCCTAATCAAAGCAAACAGACTTTTACCTTTCGCAGATCCCCTCCCTGGCAGTACTCCATTGCCATAAGTGGCAGGCCATTGGTGGCAAGTTTCTTCATTTCCTCAGGAACCTCCCTGGCTGCGACCACATTAATATGATCAAGTCTGTGTCAGAGATGATGAACATATGAATACTTTAAACGTTATGGTATGAATTTAAAGAATAATAACATTGCCAAAGAGTGGAAAGAGAGGTTAATTTGTATTCTACATTTGCTACATTTTGACAGAAACAAAAACAAAAAAGTACAAATCTATTAGGTAATTATAAGAGTTCATAACTCCCATCACATATAACTGATACTTATACCTATGTATAATTTTTTTCTTCACTGCATCTCATTGATGTTGCAATATCAAAGACATTGATAATAAAATGCATCACTTTTAAAACAAGATATATAGTTTTTTTTACTTTTGACTTTACCCACCCACTTTGCTCTTCAAGCAGTTTCACAGTTTCACTGTTTTCACAAAGCTGGCTAAAAGAATGTATTTCTGATTGCGACAGGATGAGGTTCTTTTTAATATAAGCAAAGGGAAACTCTAAAGATAACAAACTGATAGCAGAGCAACCAGGCAAATATTTTACACTTTGCAAAATGTAATCAGTGTGTAGTAATGGCTACACTATCAGGAAACAGATATTAGTTATCACTAGAATAACAAAGACAAATCCATTACAATGTTTTTGCTCTTGCAAATGTGTGGTCAAATTTGAGTGAATAATCACGAATGCTGGCAGATTCACCCACATTTTACTCCAGGGTTGTTTCAAATCCACTTTCATACAAATTTTATGGGACAATTTCATCTGAGTTCTTGACAATTATCAAATCTACTATTCATTTGAATGCATTTCTTCCAAGAATTGTGAACCTTGTACAGAGAATGCTAGTCGAAGCTGGTGAACACCATAAAATTTTCAGCTAGATGTCAATTAGGCAATGGTAAGACATCCTGATCCATTAAAAAAAAATCTCTTACATCAAATAGAATCATGAATAACATCAAGGAATTGGTATGACTGGTATGATTGAAGGGATGTTGGTACCTGATCAGTACTACTTCGGGACCCATGGTTGAATAACTGCAGTTTTCAAATCCCAGAAACAGTCCCATGGTAAACAATTTACGTTAACCAAGTTAACCAAAAGTCCTGTACAACCTACTTATGGCTCTTGAAGTGGTCTTTTGTTTTGAGCTTGGTCACATTTAACAACAAAAGCACGATTATCTCCAGTTCAAGACTTCAAACCAAAATCATTTTCCTTCATACCCATTTTCATGTAGTGTGCTACCGCCATGTGATGTTTCACTGAAATCCACCAATTGGTTAGGAGGAGTGACACTTAAAATGCTCATGGACATCAGCAGGGTTATTCTCAATACCTCCCAAACTTTTGTTTGCAGGGTAGTATAATAATATCACCCCTGCACAAAATGCTTTTGAGTTTTGATGTACTGCTTTTTTATTTTATTGTTTTCAACCTATCTGTATACATACCAAAGAGGTTATAATCAAAGTTGTGATGTATACCATAATGATGTGCCCATTGTGCATTTGAAACAAAATAGGATCAAAATTCCAGACAATGCTGAAAGCTACACTGACAGCCTGAAAGCCACAATTAAGCATGATGGAATCCACCAACCCAGGCGAGTATCCCCTACCCCAACAGAAAGCTGCAACCCACAGCTCCTCACTGAATGTCCTTTGGAGAAACCCATCTTCCCCGAGGAGGCAAGGCAGTCCACCCAGAAGATCATGTGTGAACTAAGAGGCCACAGCAAACACATCAAAACAAAGATGGCCCCTACTCCATATCTACACTTATCATAACCCCAAACCAGCAGATACACCCATATAAGATAGTATATACAAACACAGAAGGCATAAGCAAAGAGCATGTGCAGGAGATGAGAGGAATGAGTAAATATTTTGTTTTCTTTGGTTAAATGAAAGGCTCCAGCAATCAAACACTTCCAATAAAGAAGTGACACAATACAGGCTCCATAAACACATAAGCGGACGATGTAAACATTTCAAATCCATGTTTTTCAATATATGTGTACAACTATGTTAAATAGGTGTAGTAACATAATGGTGGTTGGTATGTATGTGTCCCCTGCCCTGTGGTTTTAACTCCAGCTGAGCGTGGGTGCACACAAGGGTTGTGGTTATGACCATGTCTGCCTGAAAACAACACACTTGTTAAAAACTTGGAAGAATTTTTTTTTCCACATTTATACCAACAAATAACATTTCCCAAACAATCAAAAGCTGTTGCGAATTGCCATGCCACGACAACAACCTGACTCTTAAAATCAACCAGTTAATAGAGAACGCAGGCGTGAATGGAGCTGGAACATAAGTGTCAAGGCAGAGCAAAATGAGTAGGTGGCACATTATCCTGACAGAAATAACCACCAACAGACCAAAATAACCCAAACTTTCATGCTGTTGTAATGGTTTAATGTTCCATGTGATTTTTGTTTTATGACTTCAGGATGCAAATTGCATTTTGTGTCTTCCGAAATCTTGTAAAACAAATGGATACATAAAAGTCCAAGGTCAAAGCACACAGTGTGTCACGGAAAGTACAACAGTGAGCAGCACATTTGCAACACCAAATCAAAGCTCGCCTCATGTCACAAAGAGTAACTCTGTGTTGTGGATGCAGCTGGTAAACATGGGAAACCTGCAGAGGAGGTGATCACCAGTTGGTGACCCCTCCCTACACCCTAAACCCCAATGATCAAATTAATTAAAAAGATTAAGTAGTGTAAACTCAAAGTTCAGGCAGGTTTACATTAGGGTGTGATTCAAGCCAAGTCGGATTTCAACAAAACTTGGCTCAGAGATAGAACCTCCCAAGAAATGAGATTTCCCAAAATTTCTCGACCGAAAACCATCAAAGTTCAAGGCAAAAATATGCAAAAACTGATATTTCATTAAATTCCCATCTTTCATGTGGTGTAACATTCAGCGCCATCAAGTCCCCAAGCCAGTTTAACTATCAAATGACATAAGGAGGCAAACTCTTTCATCTTATATACATATTTGGTTGGGGGATGGATGGCACTAAATATTTGGGGCGCTCAAAGTCTGGTCATTTTGCAAACTTGGCTGTATTTAAAGGCCCATAACCCTCTGCGCCATCAAGACCCCAACCAGATTTCAATGTTATCAACAAATATAGGCCCTACTCTATCAAATGCAACTGAAAAAACACTGGGGTCTTGATGGCGCTGGCCACCAGGAGGAGCCAAAGTACTCGACTTACCCAATTTTGAGGAAGCTTAGCACCACCTGGTGGCCCATGCCATCAGCCTTTTTAATGAAATTTGCAGGAGTGGATAAATTGTGAATTTCTCCTCTGTCAGATCAATAAAGTTTTATCTTATCTTAAATCAGCATCTCTACTTTATATAACAGTTGGCAGAATTTTGGGGACTCCTCTTGTATTGATTTGATACCTGTTTAAAATCAGGTCATTAGTCAGACATTTGTCTCAATTTGCATCATCTGCAATACAAGAGTTCATGCATGACTTACTTGGATATGCCTCAAATCGCCTTTTCCCTTGGCAGACTTGAGGATTTAGGTATGAGAAAAACAACTTCATAGCTACTGATACCACTACACATGAAAATATGAAAATACAGTCAGGTATGTCTTCTATAATACATTCCAATTCTAAGGTAGAACTCTACTAGTGTATACTAAGGTATATCTAAATATCTAAAAAAGAAGAGTAGAATAGAGTCACTTAGGTGCCATGTATTAGATTGACTGTACATAAGGGAAAGAGAATCAAAAGAATATATCATAAGATCATACATGCATTCATGTGGTAATTCATGCAATTGGGTTAGTGAGCATGTGTTCAAAGACCTGAATAAAAAGGGGTATCAAACCAGTATAAAAGGAGTCCCCAAAATTCTGCAAACTGTTATATAAAGTAGAGATGTTAGTTTATCCACTCCTGCAAATTTTGTTAAAAAGGCTGATGGCGAGGGCCACTAGGTGGTGCTAAACTTCCTCAAAATTGGGCAAGTCGCGTAGTTTTGCGCCCCTTGGTAGCCAGCGACATCAAGACCCCAGTGTTTTTTCAGTTTTTAATAGAGTAGGGTCTATATTTGTTGATAACATTGAAATCTGGTTGGGGTCTTGATGGCGCAGAAGGTTATGGGACTTTAAATACAGCCAATTTCACAAAATAATAACAGCCAATTTCGCAAAATGATCAGACTTTGAGTAGCCCCCATATTCAGCGCCACTGATCCCCCAACCTAATATATATGTAAGATAAAAGAGTTTGCCTCCGTAAGTCATTTGACAGTTAAACTGACGTGGGGACTTGATGATGCTGAATGTTACACCACTTGAAAGATGGGAATTTAATGAAATATCAGTTTTTGCATGTTTTTGCTTTGAACTTTGATGACCCCTGGCAAGGTTATAGTTTTTTGGTCAAAAAATTTGGGGAAAGTTCGTTTCTTGGTAGGTTCCATCTCTGAGCCATGTTTCGTTGAAATCCGAGTCGGCTTGAATCACAGCCCACCTGATCCTTAAAAAAATTTGGCTCTTAAGAAAACGTTTAACTTACTTAAATATTTCAAGTTCGTGTAACATGGTTTTGCATTTTGAGTAAACTGAACTCAGAATTTTGATTAACTTGAACTAATTATAGTATATTAAGTAAGCAAAACTTCAAAGTATAACTTAAATATGAAAATATTTGATTTGACTTAGTGAACACTTTAGCAGGGGTGGTGGCCAAGTGGTTAGCATGCTTGGTTTTGGTGCAGAAGGTTCCTGGTTCAAACCCCACCCCTGTCACATTTTTCTATGTGATGTGGAGTTGGGTCAGGAAGAGCATCTGGTGTAAAACGTGTGTCAGCTCAACATGCAGATCCACCTTGGATCTGCTGTGTTAACCCTGAGTGAACAGCAAGGGAGTAGCTGAAATGACTTACTTTTACTTAATGAACACTTTCATTTAATTGTAATCATGAGGTACAAGTAGCATATAATTAAAACTTTTAAGTTCTGGTAACAACTGACTTTACGTTTCTGAACTCAAAAATACTGTGTCAACTGATTACCTCAGTATTTTTTAGTTCTGCTAACTTGTTTGGATTTACAGTGCAGACCTCACTTGTCTAAAGGGGAGGTGATGGTCTTGTTGTTAAAGTGTTGGGCTTGAGTCCAGAAGATCATGGGTTCAAATCCCCATCTGACTGGAAAATCACTAAGGGCCCTTGGGCAAGGCCTTTAATCCCCTATTGCTCCCGGTGTGTAGTGAGCGCCTTGTATAACAGCACCCTCACATCGGGGTGAATGTGAGGCACAATTGTAAAGTGCTTTGAGCATCTGATGCAGATGGAAAAGGGCTATATAAATGCAGTCCATTTACCATTTCTAAAGCATCCTGAGGTAGCTTATGCAATGATCTGGTCACTAAGTTCCTTTGGCTTCTTCCTTTTTTCACTTGGGGTCACCACAGCAGATCCAACATGGCACAAGTTTTACGCTGGATGCCCTTCCTGACGCAACTCCATATTAGGTGAAGAATGGGCACGGGTGGTCTTGAACTGGGAAGGTTCTACTCTGGAAACAAGTGCACTAACCGCTTGGCTACTGGTGCTGCACATAAAATGGATTAATAAGGAAACCCAAAGGTAATTATTTATAGAAGAGCAGGCCAGTGACCTGGAAGAATGAGAACACCAGACTTTTAAATGCACATATTCAACAGATTGGTAGAACTTGTAAAGGTTCACAATGAAATATTTACTTTCATAGAGATGGAGACAGATGAGAGATGTTTATTATGGGTGTTGAACTACTGCCCTTGGACCCTTCCAACATTCTGCCTCACTGCGTATCTATTGTTTTGTAATTTGATTCAGTAGAAAGTTGTCTAAGAATATAAATATACATACAATAACTAACGTGTAACATGACCTAAAGTGATCTGAGTCTTTAGATGAACAGTCCATAATATTCAGGGCCTTATAGAGAATGGAAGAAAGAGGATATCTATTGAGTGAAACTAACCTTTTCATGATCTGGATCTCCAGACACCATCTTTCTTTGTTTCTGTCACTCAGCTCCTGATGACACTGCTTTACTGCAATCTGCTCCTCCGTGTCCTAAGAGCAAACACATACATTTTTGTTTGAGAAATCCATAGGCAGCAGTGGCAGCACTAGTTCAAACAAACAAACAAACATACAAACCTCTTGTGTTTGAAAAATTATTCCCTGTGATTAGCAAGGCAGCAAAGATTAATGGAGTCAGACAGTGGATGTGCAACATTTCAATGTAAGTAAGTCCCTTCGGCTGCTCCCTTGTTTGCACTCGGGGTCGCCACAGCAAATCCAAGGTGCATCTGCATGTTGATTTGGCACAGGTTTTACGCCGGATGCCCTTCCTGACGCAATTCCACATTACATGGAGAAATGTGGCAGGGGTGGGATTTGAACCCAGAACCTTCCGAACTGAAACCAAGCGCATTAACCACTTGGCCACCACCCCTGCTCATTTCAATAAGTAACTCAATTTCAATTTCAATTTATTAATTTATATAGCGCCAACTCACGACAAAGTCACCCCAAGGCACTTCACACAATTCATAACAACACAAAGTAATTTAAAATCAAAATTAACAACAAGAAAAGCACAATAAAAAGATAAAATACAATAGAATAAAAAGAAACATAAAAACAAAAAAATTAGATTAATGATAAGACAGTCTAAAAAAGTGGGTCTTCAGTCTTGATTTAAAAGTCTCCACCGTGTCAGACTACCTAATAACTGCAGGTAGATTATTCCAAAGAGTCAGACCACGGTAGGAGAAGGCTCTATACCCAACAGACTTCTTGTTCACCCTCGGAACACACAGAAGCCCTGCGCCCTGTGAACGCAAGGACCGTGCAGGTACATAGGGCTTAACCAAGTCCGCAGGTAGGAAGGTGCCAGTCCGTGAACAATTTTATAAACCAACAATAAGACTTTAAAATCCGATCTGGTAGAAACCGGTAGCCAATGAAGGGATGCCAGAATGGGTGTAATGTGGTCAAACCTTCTACTTTGTGTCAAAAGTCTGGCAGCAGCATTCTGTACCAACTGAAGTTCCCAAATGCAAGACTGCAGCAGGCCAGAAAATAAAGCATTACAATAATCCAGTCTGGAAGAAATAAACGCATGTATCAAAGTCTCAGCATCAGCCATAGACAGGATGGGACGAATCCTCGCCACGTTTCGCAGTTGGAAGAAGGCAGTCCTCGTGATGTCTCTAATGTGGGGGCCAAAAGACAATGTAGGATCGAAAAGTACTCCAAGATTCCTCACTTTGTCCGTATGATGTACAACACACAAACCCAAATTAAGTGCCAGCTGGTCAAATTGATGCCGAGGTTTGGCTGGACCAAGAACCATCATTTCAGTCTTATCAGAATTCAAGAGTAGGAAATTACTAGACAACCAACTTCTCACAGATATAAGGCAATCTTCTAAGGCTTTTATATGGGCAAAATTACCAGCAGTTACCGGCATGTACAATTGAGTATCATCAGCATAACAATGAAAGGCAATCCCGTAATGCTGCAGAATATGCCCAAGGGGCGCTATATAAAGTGAGAAAAGCAAGGGGCCTAACACAGACCCCTGTAGAACCCCAAATTTCATTTCCCCAAGGCCAGAGGTAGTGATATTATATACAACATAATAAGAACGACTGGACAAGTATGATGTCACACAAGCAAGAACACTTCCAGTAATCCCCAAATTTTCCAGCCTATCAAGTAAAACACGATGATCCACAGTATCAAATGCAGCACTAAGATCCAAAAGCACTAAAACCATTGTGGTGTCCGAATCCACTGCACACAGAAAAACATTCACCACTCTGATAAGCGCTGTCTCTGTGGAGTGATGTTTTCTAAAAGCAGACTGAAGTGGCTCAAAAAGATCATTCTCAGTAAGATGGTCCACAAGCTGCCGTGAGACCACTTTTTCCAGAATTTTAGAACAGAATGACAGATTTGATATCGGCCTATAATTACTCAAAACACCAGGGTCAAGACCAGATTTCTTAAGCAATGGTTTAATCACTGCAGATTTAAAACACCCAGGAACAGAACCAGAGCTTAATGAAAGATTAAAAATTTCCAGCACAGTCATCCCAAGAACGGGCCACAGGTCCTTAAACAATTTTGTTGGTATAGGATCAAATAGGCAGGTTGTGCTTTTTGTAGATGTCACGAGCTTTGCCAGCGCGTCTAGTGAAATAGTATCAAATTCTGTAAATCTAGGTGTCACCTCATTAATAACACCCACCTCCACAGCAGGGTGCAGTGATTGAGCCAAAGCATGTTTAGATATGCTCAATCTAATGTCTTCTATTTTCTTCTCAAAGTAATCCAAGAAGTCTTGAGCTATAAACGGAGAAAGACTAACACGTGACCGACCATGGATAAGAAATGCTACAGTATCAAACAAAAATTTTGAGTTGTGCTTATTTTTACTGATCAAATCCGAATAGTAAGCCCACTTTGTAGTCCATAGTACAAGCTTATACTCTACAACTGCATCATGCCATGCAGAGTGGAACACCTCTAATTTGGAGCTATGCCACTTCCGTTCCAGACCTCTAGCCTTCTGCCTGAGGTCCCGAAAGTAACCATTAAACCAAGGCTACTGCACTTTGGGAAGGCAAGGCCTTAATAAAGGAGGCGCAATCTCATCAAGTGTAGTTCTGAGTACCGAATTCAAACCATCCACCAGACTGTCCACTGATTGAGCATTCTGCAAAATTGAAGCTAAAAGATCAGGCAATCTGGCTTCAAGTTCAGTCCTAGTTGAAGGTTTAATGCATCGCCGCAGTAATAGGCCAGGTTGTTGCTCCACTAAACGCGGTAATGTAAATGTAACCTTAATAAGTGAGTGGTCAGAGACCACCGATGCAAGGGGCAGGATACCAATATTCATGACAGCAATACCACGTACCAGAACCAAATCCAGGGTATTACCACTAATATGTGTCGAGCCCTGAATGCACTGCTGAAATCCCAATGCATCCACAATCTCCATAAATGATTTACAGAGGGGATCAGCGTACCTATTCATATGAATGTTAAAATCACCTATGATCAAAATGTTATCAGCACTAGCTGACAAGTTAGAAAAACTCACCAAATTCATCCAAGAATTTAACTCTCTAAAAACTACTTTGGGATCTAAAGGATATAAGTGAGGAGCATGGAACCTCCTTTTTTGGGTCATGTTGGCATCTTAACATGACAATGAAATAAAATCCATTGCCATCAAGTGGCATGTAAAGCTTTGATGCTAATCAAAGGGTCCTTTTGGCCACGAAGGCCAATGGTGTGCACCCACACTGTTATACAGCTTCATGTTGGAGTGGAACAGAGACGGATTTTCTTAAAAAAGTGACATTTTAGATACAGGTTGCCATAAAGGACATGTGAGGCTTCAGCCAAAATTTGATCAGTTTTCTTGTTTTAAAATCCATGTCACCTTGAAGTTGTGACTGGTGATGCAACAGGCACAAATTGTATTATCACAGAGAATATAACTCATTCACAGTTGTTATAGGGGTCTTGCTGGCTTCCATCACTGGACTTCTTCTTACACAGTCACTCAGCATTTGAGAATTAACTATTCCAGGCAGGTTTGCCATAGAGTACCAGACTGTAAATGAAGTTCAAGACATATGCAGTGACTTGAAATGTTCATGCATCCATTCCCTGACTTGTCTAAAGAAAACTGGCTGTAAAAGTACTGATTTATATTAAAAATAATCATTATATTTAGTTTGACCAAATATGCAAGGCTCTGAGATGTCTACAGATTTTGCACAATACTGCTGGTAGAGATTTGATCGCATTCCACCTGTTCTGGCTTCCCTTCACTTGCTCCTTGTAACTCTAACAGCAGATTTCAAGGTTTTGCTGCTGACATATAAGGCTCAAAATGGTCATGTGACCCACTATCTTGCTGAACTTGTGTTCTGTGTCCTAAGGTTAAAAAAAGAAGTCGGCAGACTTCAGAGACTTTTCTGCCATGCTCATATTTGTGGAAGTTTGCCTGTTGACACTGGAAAGGCAATTAGTCTATTTTACCATATCACTCACACACACACACACACACACACACACACCTTCAACCACTTATCCAAGCTCAGGTCGCAGGGGGCTGGAGCCTATCCCAGCAGACACAGGGCATAAGGCAGTCTGTCGCATGTCCACATACAGGCAAACAAACACATTCACACCCGCATGCACACCTGCAGACAATTTTTTAAATTTCTGATTCACCTAACCTGCATGTCTTTGGATGTGGGAGGAAGCCGGAGCACCTGGAGGGAACCCACACAAACAGGGGGAGAACATGTAAACTCCACACAGAAAGGCCACAGGTGGGAAAAAATCCCATGACCTTCTCGCCGTGAGGCAACAGTGCTAACCACTAACCCACCGAGCTGGCCATTTTACTATATCATTATGTCATTATATATTTTCTTCTGACAGTCGTTAGTTTTATGATTTTATCTTATTTTAATAATACGATACTTACTTGACGTTACATTTTATTTGTATTTCAGGTTTTAATTATGACTGTTCGTGGGGATGTTACAGTTTTATGTTATTGTTCTGATGTTATGCTCAGTACTTTGTAGATTTCTTCATTTAAACTGCAAAATAAATACATAATAATAACAATAGAATAGTAAGTGCCTTTGGCTGCTCCCTTGTTTTTTACTGAAGGTTGCCACAACAGATCCAAGGTGGATCTGCATGTTGATTTAGCACAAGTTTTCTGCCGAATGCCCTTCCTGACGCAACTCCACATTAGAGAAATGTGGCAGAGGTGGGGTTTGAACCAGGAACCTTCCGCACTGAAACCAACAACACTAGCCACTTGGCCACCACCCCTTCAACAGCAACAATATAATAATAATAACAACAACAACAACAACAATGACAATAATAATAATAATAATTATTATTATTATTATCATTATTATTATTAAATGGACTGTGAATGCAGCTGTCAGAGATATTGTCCTACATTTTGATGCACGTGAGAACAGGTGACTCAGACAACATTCCCGCACCAGGCAGTCCTTCATTGTTTGAGTGCATGTATAAAAGAGGATATCTAAAAACGGAACAGACAGGGTTGATCACACAACTTCCACCCCACCTCTGGTGGCATTCTGTGGTCCTTCTACATTGCTTGGAGTAAGTAATGATGAGCGACACAAGTGCACTTGATTATTCAATTCCCATGGTGTCATCAAGGAAATTGCAGTCACTCTACTTCCTGTAACATGATCTAGGCTTTAATAATAGCCCACAGTGTTGTCATTAATTCAGGAAGATTAGAAATTTCCCCAGAAGGAAGTACAGTCATTGCACCACCAGCAGCAGTGGTCTCTTTAGTTTGTTCATCTTCCACCTGTGCCATTTTCATTACCTCTGGGAGCTCGGTGTGCTGTGGCACTGATTAGTCTCTCCAATAAAATAAATTGCTACTGAACTTAAATGTAAATATAAGTACAATTATATTATATGACAACTTACAGTTTCTTAAATTCTATGATAGATATAATTTTGAAGAACCAACTTGGAATTATAAACATTCTAACCTCAGGAACTGACATAACTGTTGATTTTTAATGTTTTTTTTTAACCAGATTAGTCCCATTGAGATCAAGATCTCTTTTACAAGGGAGACCTGGACAATCTTTATATGTGGGAGGAAGCCGAAACATGAGGAGGGAACCCATGCATACACAGGGAGAACATGCAAACTCCACACAGAAAGGCCACAGGTGGGAATCGATCTCATGACGTTTTGCTGTGAGACAACAATACTAACCACTAAGCCACCATGCTGCTAACTCTAAACCGAATAAGGATAAAAGAAGTCACATCATCCCCATACTGGTAATTCATACCATGGCATTCTTTTGGCATAATGTTGCCTTTATCACTGTGTTAAATAAATTAGAAGTTATTCACTGAAAAAAGTCTTTTGTGTTCTGATACTGTATTTAGAAAATAAAAACAACCAACAGTGTTGCTGACCTAACCGCACTACCACATTGGGATTTAGGTAAAAAGAATATTGGCAGTTTGGCTTTCAAAATTCAAAAGTGAGGATTTATAATAATGAGACAAATTCATATAAATGACTTGCTCACTTTAAAAATTTTATTGGTTTTGCCAAAGTTTTCTGTCATTTCAGTTGACTAATTGGTTGAAATCCAGTTTAAAGGTTTCCTCAGAAGTGACTGTGACTAATACTGTTGATCTACGGTGGTAAAGAGAGGAAAACGGAAGGTACACTAAGCGGGTGTGTTCACGTTCCCACTAGGCAGTGATGAAATTCTTCAATGCTCTCACACTGTGATATCACTACCATGAAAAAAAAAAAACAAAAACTACTTTTGGTCTGCATGAGAGATGATTCTTCATGGACTCACATCATATTTTTTCTAAATATATTGTTCTAAATGTTGTTCTCAAAATATATTTAAGAAATGACAGTCTTAAATTTATTTAGATATAACAAGTTATTTTAAAAGTTGAAATACGTATATTCCTGCCAGCATTCAGCCATCTGAAGTAAATGGACTGCATTTACTATATACTATGCATTTATATAGCACTTTTCCATCTGTATCAGACGCTCAAAGCGCTTTACAAATTATGCCTCACATTCACTCCGATGTGAGGGTGCTGCCATACAAGGCGCTCACTACACACCGGGAGCAATAGGACCTTGCCCAAGGGCACTTAGTGATTTTCCAGTCAGACTGTGATTTGAACCAAGGATGTTCTGGTCTCAAGCCCAACCTTAACCACTAGACCATCACCTCCCCTGAAGTATCTACAGTGTTCAGCTCACAATGAAAATAAATCCCATTTGATACACCAAGACAAAAATAAATAAATAAATAAAAAGCATAATAATGACCTGAATAAATGCAGTGTTTATAAAGAAGTCCGTCAACCCAAGTCTGGGTTCGTTTCTCAGTGTGAAACCTTACTTGTGTGACCTTACTTATATGAAGCGCCTTGAGGCAACTTTGTTGTAATTTGGCGCTATATACGAGGTCTGTTAGAAAAGTATCCGACCTTTTTATTTTTTGCAAAAGCCATATGGATTTGAATCACGTGTGATTGCATCAGCCAAGCTTGAACCTTCGTGCGCATGCGTGAGTTTTTTCACGCCTGTCGGTTGTGTCATTCGCCTGTGAGCAGTGGTCCACCCCTCTCGTCGGATTTTCATTGTGAGGAAAATGTCTGAATGGCTGGAGCAGCGCTGCATCAAATTTTTCCAGAAACTGTGAGAGACAGCCAGGTGGACACCATTCGGAAAATTCAGGTGGCTTTCAGGGACGATTTTATGGGCATCACACAGATTAAGGAGTGTTACAGCCGGTTTAAAGACGGGGCACAATGGCGGAGGGCGCGCCGCGCTCCGAGCGCCGATCGACAAGCTGAAACAACCAGATCATTTCCAAACTGAATGCTGTGTTGATCTGGGACGTCGTCTGACTACCAGAGAAATGGCAGAAAAGGTGGACATCAGCACTTTTCCGGCACATTCCACTGTTAAAGGAGATTTTGTCATGAAAACAGGAGCGGAGGAATTCACCACGGAGCCGCTAATGGCGTGGAATGAAAGCACCTCCGTGTTGGTCTCACAGGACATGTGACATGCCCAGATCTTCGACAATTTCTCGGATACTCACTCGACTGAAAAGCCACCCAAAGCCGTCTGAATCTTCCAAATGGTGGAAGAGCTGGGCATGTCCCGTGAGACTTCCAACATGGAGGTGCTTTTTGTTCTGCGCCATTATATGGCTCCGTCCTGACGCGCGAATTCCGCCGCACGTCTTTCATTACAAAATCTCCTGTAACAGTGGAATGTGCCGAAAAAGTGCTATGTCCACCTCTCTTGCCATTTCTCTGGTCAGACGACATCCCGGATCAACACAGCCTTCACTTTGGAAATGATCTGGTCGTTTCAGGCTGTCGATGGCCGCTTTAAGCGCGGCGCGCCCTCAGCCGCTGTGGGCCATCTTTAATCCAGTTGTAATGCTCCTTAATTTGTGTGATGCCCATAAGATCTTCACCAAAAGCCATCTGAATTTTCCAAATGGTTTCCACCTGGCTGTCTCTCACAGTTTCTGAAAAAATTTTGATGCAGCAAAGCGGCAGTCGCTCAGCCATTTTCCTGACAATAAAAATCCGCCGAGGGGGCTGGACCACTCCTCCCACAAAGCGTGCTCACAGTGCTCGCATGCGTGAAAAAACTCACGCATGCGCACGAAGGTTCAAGCTTGGCTGATGCAATCACACGTGATTCAAATCCATATGGTTTTTGCAAAAAATAAAAAGGTCGGATACTTTTCTAACAGACCTTGTAAATGAAATAAATTGAAATTGAAACAAACAACGCTGCACTTTGTCCCGTCAACAACAACCAAAATATACAACAGGTGGAAGTGAACCTCACTGAGTCCTCTTCTTCTGTTGAGTTTATTGGCGATTTGCAAACCGACACAGTGCTTTACCGCTACCAACTGTCTGGGTGTTAGCATCAATAGAGTCTGACGTCCTCACTGGGTAACTGTAAATGGGAATCTTTTCAAAAACGAAAAAATAACGGTATTAACGGGTTAACATAAAAAAAAAAATAAAAATAAAAAAATAAAAAAAAAAACACGGTTCTGTTCCGTAACAAAAAATATGAAGTTTCTGGTTTTGGTTCCATGAAACGGCTCAAAGCCTTGGTAACACCGCTGCGGTAAAACCAACTACAGTAGTTGAATTTTGTTAGCTTACTGATCTATAGCATAATGCTCTGAAAATGTCTGTTATATAAAAATCCTAATTTGTGATAAAATGTCAGTGTTTAGTTACAACACCGCCACAAATCAGTGACAAAAAATGTGTAGCTAATAGATATAATGAATGTAGTTACCTTATTTTGCCATCTTGTGACATTACCAAAGCCTCCATTGCCCAAACGTTCCTTCAGTTCCCAGGGCCCACAACTCTGCTGCTGCTGCAGAGGGAGTCGGTTCATGGCCTCCTCAACTGGTCCTATGGAACAATTTTACATACAATCGTAAATTCTTAACAACTGTGGGACAAATGGTAAGTAGACTCTGTGGAAATTTAATCAGCTTAAACTGCTGTATTGTCATCTTCAGGTGCAGGTTCAATATGTAATTGATAATATAAAACAAAGTCAGAATGTCAATCAGACACACTATAGTATCTATGGTTTTACTGTCCAGTTAAGTCAGGTCTTTTTGGCTATTCTCATTTGCTTGGGGTCACAAGAATATGCCTTTCCTCACACAATTACAGACCTAAAATACTAAAGAAGCTAATGTGCATGTTTTGTTGGTGGGGGAAGCTGGAGTACCTGGAGGAAAACCACACAGGTACAAACTCTACAAAGAAAGAATTACAGTAGTTACTGGGGGACCTCAACTCAGGACATTCATGCTGTAATGGAAGAGTGATCCATTTATTCACTGTTTTTGTTCCTCATTAAATTGTAACGATGTATGAACTTATACTGTGCAATTTGGGCACAATTTCATATCCCATACTCATATACTGTTTACGACAAGCCCCATTTACTGTAGTCTTGCTACCTGCTATTTACAGTCCACTGAATGCTAATGCTAACTCAGCCCTCGGACTTTTATACAGCAACATCAGCCTACAGCTGAACAGACATCCGAATGCGGTGCACATTATTGCAGGCGATTTTAATCATATGGAATTAAAATCAGTGCTCCCCAGACTTTATCAACATGTCAAACATGCCAAAAGAGGAGCAAATACACTGGACAAAGTTTAGACCAATATGGATACAGGGCCAGACCAGCACCACACAACAGCACCACTCCCAAAATCCACCTCCACCACCTTTAAGGCCCCATCACACATAGTACTAATGTGGTTGAATTAGGCATGAAGTGCGCATGAAGCAGGAATCGTATGCAATATGTGTATAATCGCAGCTGACTCCAACGCCTCGTACACCTGTTGCTACAACTATTTGCACACACCAGCGGCTGTAAGACAGAGTGTGCGCTGTGAGAGCCCATCAAACCCTCTCGCGGCAGCTGTCGGCCAAATTCCAGCTGACACACACGAACATCTAACACCGCTTGCTTGGCACTTAGAAAATGTGTGGCCATTTGCACTATTAGCATGACAACAGTCAGCAGACGATCACTGTCAAGCTGGATGTGAAATTTGTCTAAATGCTCCCACGAGTGTGGCATTGCAAATAGACAGTGACACGTTGGTGTGTGCGCTGAACTGACAGGGGGTGTGTCTGCCGCCTAGGGCTGTCACGATTAGGAATTTCTGGAGACGATTAATTGTCAGACAAATAATTGCGATTGACGAATATATTGTCTATTTTTTTTTCCCTTTTTTATATTCTACTATTGTAGTATAAGGCTACACAACTCTGGAAGAACGTTTGGCTTCTGTGAGTGGAGAAACTGGGAATAGTGCAACATTTTTATTTTTATCTTCATTTTACATACAGTCCCAACTTCTTCTGATTTGTGGTTGTTTCTGTTGCATTTCTGAAATAGTTTCTCCTCATCAATCATGTTTTGTGCTTAAACACTACATTAAGCTCAAAATTGAACAAATAAATACCTTTAGAAAATAAAAGCTGTTAAAGTTCAGAGTTCTCACCTGCTTTTTGTGGTCTGTGCGTCTGAACATCACCACAGCTTCTCCACGTCAGGGTTTTTTTTTTTTTTTTGCTCAGTTCATTCATATATTCTCATTTTTTAAATATGTTTTTAAAGATATTTGACCGTTTATTTCATCTCATGATCTCATAAATTCAGTATACGATGCACACATGGTGTGCACAGGACGGTAATGGCAGAATCACACCAGGAGAGAAAGTTCAGAGAGAAGTAAAGGCAGCTCCACGGTTTTGGTTTTGTTTTTTAACATGTTCACTCTGTTGTGTGTTGGGGGGGGGTGGCTGGACATTTTGGTGTTCTTTTCTTTTCTTTGCTCTCCAGGTGGTATGAAAACTGATTTGTCTGTGGAGAAGGTGCTGGCTGAAGAATCCTTCACCCTCATCAACATTATGTGCAGCACCTGTGGATGGTGCTCACATGCAACCTTAAAGACTTTCAGCTGAAGCAGATGGCGTTCTGCATTTAAGCCATGTGTGATTCAAGCAGAATTGCCGGGAACTTGACCTTGTGATGTTCGTTTGTGAGACGCTGAGGACCGCGCCTGGGTTTGACACATCGTGCCTGTGAAGCAGGAAGGGTGAGGGACACATGCTGTCAGCACACATCAGAGGTGATTAATTGTTTGACTACTTGTTGATAGTGACTTGGTATTTTGTTACGCAGTATATTTGAATTGTGATGAGAATTGTGCAGCTCGCTTCTCACTGCTGTGGCGTGCAGACAACTGATCCTCCACCTGTTGTGAGAAGCTGCTCATTTACATAAAGCTTAAATACAGACCTGAATGTGTTGCTGATAGTGTGTGCCTTTTGAAGGATATTGCTTGTAACTGCTGACTTACCTCACCTCTTCTATCCTTCGCAGAGAGTCGGTTTGTCGTGTCCACCTGGGGGGTGTTTGGCGGTAAAGTGAGTCCAGAAGCGCCGGGCTTTGATCCTTTTAGGCGCTTGAGAGCGTGCCAGCCTTCACTCCACCAGACTGACGCATCTTTTGTTTATACACCTTGTTTTGCACCATAGGGTGAAGTAATAAATTGTTTTGTTATTGGAACCGCTTTCTGGTTATTTTAGCGCTGGGTTCCGTCGGACGCAGGTCCGCTCCTCAACCCGCGTCGACACATAACAGTAGTTCCCGGCCATTCCATAATGGACCCAGCGGCAGAGGCGGTTCCTTCTGCCGAAAAAGTTCAAGAACACTTGGAGAAAATATGGGAGCAATTACAGCATCTCGCAAACCAAATTAAACAAACAGACGCCCGTGTTACGGAGCTTGCAGTGCAAGCCGTTCCACTTCCTGCTGCTCCAGCTGCGGCACCATCGATACCGGTGCAGATAACTCCGTCACCCAGAGATTCGGCGTCCGAACCGATTATTTGTTATCCGGTGAAAACACTGCGTTGCACTGTGTTCCCGCGTGCACAAAACCATTGCAGCGGCATCGTGCACGCCTGCCTGTCGGCTCGATGTTTTCGTGGTTCGCTCATACGAGCTGTTCCCACATCATTCCCCCAGATTTGTACTTAGTCGCACTATGTGTGAAGTCACCCTTAAGATGGTCAAAACATGCTTCTCAGCAGCTGCAGGACTGCTTCAACAGCACTGACTGGGACATCTTTGAGAATGAGGAACTGGATGTGTTCACAGACACTGTACTGTGTTACTTTAAGAACTGTGTAGATACTGTCAGAGTGGAGAAATGCATCTGGGTCTACCCGAATCAGAAACCCTGGATGACCAGGGAGGTGATGCAGCTGCTGAAGGAGAGAAACTCCGCCTTCAAAGCTGGCAATAGGGCTTTTCTACAGCACAGCCCGTGCCAACCTGAAGAGAGGCATCAGGAAGGCCAAGGACGATTTCTGGAGGAGGATCAACGACCAGCTGGCCAGCAACAACAGCAGACAGGCACGGATAGAGGTCCAGTGCCTCACACACTACAAACGTGGCATCAGAGCTACTGAAGGTGACGCCACGTTTGCAGAAGAGTTAAATCTCTTCTTTGCTCATTTCAAGACTGTGACACCAGGAGCAGCCACATCGCTGCCAGCGGCCAGGAGCAAATTCACAGTGGGGGCAGCATGAAATAAGGTGCACGCTGAGGGGTGTCAACCCACGCAAAGCAACGGGCTCCAACAGTGTCTCCGAATGTGTGCTGAAAGACTGTACAGACCAGCTTTCTGGGATTTTCACCAAAATTTTAACCGGTCCCTGACACAGTCTGCTGTCCCATCATGTCTGAAGACCTCCACCGTAGTCCCTCTACCCAAGAAGTCACAGAATCATAAACAAGCTGTTTCAGGCCACATTTTTGTCTAAAAGCAGAATTTCAATGTGTGACATAGGACTGTGACACCTTGAGAACTTTAACATGAACATGTCCACACCAACTGTATTATACTGTTAAAAGTAACTTGGCACAATATGACCATTAAAAAAAATCACCTTACACTGTGATAAATTAAAGTTAATTATCTAGCATTTTTAAACAAAAATATTAACCTTAAAAAAATCAATAATGATCACTGTATTATAATGTCACCTCTCTGTTCATAAATACAGCGGGGTTATTACGCTGTTCTTACTACTGCTCTCTGAAAACAACTCCTGTCTGAAAACAAAACTACACTACTTCACTTCAGATTTGAATGCGCTGAACAACTAAACAACTAAAGTGTGACATTAACTAAATCCTACCTTAGACTGCGTGAGCAGGGTTCACAAGTTTTTACACTTAATTCGTCCTGAACACAGTTTAATCGACTTCATAAACTTTGCCGCAGCACTTTTTTTTGGCGATACACAAATGTGAACAGCGTCTTACTTCCTGATACTGATACTTCCGGTAAACCTAAAGAGCTCCGCCCACAGCAGTCCTCCTATGACTCATCATTATCTTCAACAAGAATTTAAGCACAAAACGCAAAGAAATACGTTACTATTTCATGCGCTTAAAATAATTATTTTTTTTAATAATACCATATAATCATACTTTACTTAAATACTGGTTAGTTTTATTATTCACTAGTATTAAGCAAAGTCCCTTACTGCTTTATTTTAACAACCCAAATACCTCATGCATCTTATTATCACAGATGATATTAGAATTGCAAGTACGGTTCATCTGTCTTTCATATGTGGCGTGATGCCTGTGGAACCAAAATTTGTGCAAGTAGATGGCATCATATCACTCACATTCATTTATGTCTCTGGGTTCATGGCCTGTGAGATCAACAGGCATCTGGAAAGAGCTTATAGAGTCATAAGGTCCCTGAACAGAGGTGGCTGGTGATGCCAAAATCTTTGCAGGAGGATGACTATTCAATATTCCAAAGAATCATTGGTCCAAAGCTCCACCAGGCTGAATGTAAAGACAGCGTAATGCCGGACCAAGAAGCCTCTGAGCAGCAGAGGAGCGTGCAGGTGGATACCCGGAACTTTAACATTTCCCTGCTGCCAGCCCAGAAGCCAAACGAGTATGTGCCATAGAGAAACTTTCAAATTCCGAGGAAGATTAGAGAATGGAAAGGTGTCGCTGCTATTTTGAACAGTTTGCTACCTAACTAGCTAATTGGCCTTCTTTAGAGATCTCCAGACCAATGGACCTTCAGAATAATCATCCATCCCCAGCCGCAGAATGAAGGTCCAGGTTTGTAGGGTCCTGGTGCTTCCTGTCAATCTCATTGGATGATCCATGGGTACCACTGGAACTTACTTTGTGCCAAAAAGGTTACTTAGGGAGAGTCAGGTGAGGCATACCACTTGAAATCGTGAGGTAAGGTCATCTACATTTTGACCATGTGGCACATTTTATCTGAACATGAGTTTGCACATAGGTTCCTCAGTGATGAGGATACCAACAACTGAAAAAAAAAAACGCAGCAGGAACGTTTACATTTTACCTGGCTGAAACAGGTAGATGGCTGTTTTCAAGACGTGGTGATGTGCTGCTTGTCTGCCTGGGTGGTTGCTATCCAGGACTCAATGCACTTGAATTACTGACTACACTCCTCATGCTTCCTGATGGTGCAGTTCTGTTCCATCAGTATAGATAAACTTTAAGAACACATGCAAAAAAAAAACAAAAAACAGATGAAATGAACGCAGAGTCCATATTTAACACTGTACCTAAATGAGGGCTTACGTCACTGGTTGGTGTCCAAGTCTCACAAATACAGGAAGCACCGGGACCCTAAAGACTTGGACCGTCCTTCTAATGTAAACGTTTCTGTGTAATTGTGTTTACCATTTGAAGAGGACACTCTTCAGAATTTTTAACAAGAGGTTTTCTTAAATTCCTCTTGTGTTATTTTTGTATTCTTGGAACTGTGCTGGTGGGAAGTTTGCTGAAAAAACAAGACAAATTGTTCTGCATCTTTGCACAAACTGACGTTCTTCTGACGTGAACTTCAAGTGTGTAAGACTCCCCCACATCAGATTACGAGTGTTGAAAAAATGTGCTCTGATTTTTTTTAAACAATTATAGTGCTATTTCCTAATATTCAAAAGCTTCTGAGAAAATCATGAATTCACGGTGAAAAATCTATGTTGTTTGATACTTAGAGGAATAACTTTAATAGTTGTTCCTAGAGATCAGTGGCAAACACACTAATCACTCATTTGTGCTGTAAATGTTGCATAATTACATATTATGACAGTTCCTATGTTTCGATTGGACTCAATTGTTTCAATATTTGTGAAAATCTCAAAATTTGTGATTTTATATTTTACACTACATATAAAATACATGTATCCACAGATACTGTGAGTGCTGTGAGTGAAAACTGACATTGCTTGTGACTCTTGTTCAGATCATGCCTGGTGTTGAGTGTTGAGTACCCGGGGTCAAATTTTACTCTACAGCTTGAGAGACAAAAGTGCGATTTCCACTTCTGCCTCACTCTCGTTTTTTAGTCAGTCTCTGTCTTGGTGAGGTCTCTTTTGAAACTTCAAAGGAGGCTCATTTGAGATTTTGTGCTCTTTTCTGTTCTGGAGATAAAAAAAAAAATAGACCGATGAAATAAGTCAGTGTCATTTTGGTTTCACACAGACCTCACTGTTGTCTAGAAGACATACATGAAACTTTTTAAAAGATCTTGTCTATAATTTTCTTTTCCTCTTGGTTGGATTGTGGAAAACAGCAAGATAGGTGCTTTGTTGGCAAGGAAGGTTGTACTGACTTTGACTTTTGGGGTGATACTGTGATCTTTGCAGAATCAAAAGATACCGTGATTCCAGCACCTTTAAAACTGAGTGAAGAATCAGTGTCTGGGCGAACCTGGCCTTTGGAAGTGTATCTGTATGAAACAACATGTACGTGTGATTAAACAAAATACGAATGCATAAGTGAGACAATATGAAGTGGTGAGTTCCAATTGTAATGTGTGTGTGTGTGTGTGTGTGTGTGTGTGTGTGTGTGTGTGTGTGTGTGTGTGTGTGTGTGTGTGTGTGTGTGTGTGTGTGTGTGTGTGTGTGTGTGTGAGTCTAAATGAATTATGGCCTGCACAGGAGCAGAATACTTTGCTTTCATACTTGGCATGTGCTACTTTGTTTTCAGTGACTGCGTTTGAGGACTCAAGGAAACACTCACATTAATGCAATGTACAAAAACTTGTATAACACTGGTGTGTACAATGTTTGTAGGAGTGGTTTGTGCAGTACTCATTTTATTTGCAGAGAGATACATAATGAGTGAGCAAACTCTGAAATTATCAACAGGTTTTGCATAACTTGTTGACTTATATTAAAAGCAGAGACATACTTACAAAATAGAATACCAGATTAAAAACACAAAACACATCGGATGCATTATGTGACTGTTACCTATAGAAAAGCATCATTTATAATACATCACATTTCGTAAAGTGAGTTTCACAACCCACTGTCTGGGTGATTATGTGTGATTTTCCTGACCAAGAACTGGGAGTGCACTCTAATTTCGGTAGATGGAAGCAAACTACCTGCCTGTTACATCTTAATGTGCCACATAGAATATGTTGTTCTCTACTACTTAATGTGCCATTGACACAGTAAAAACAACAAACATGGATTAGATATAAAGTCAGTCACAGTCTGAGAAAAGATGAACCTACTTTGACAGTGATCCTGGGGAAGGGATGAGTTGAATAACAGCATTTGTGGTCACAGCAAATGTCTCTTGGTGCCGAACCACTGCTGATCTCAGACTGCTACCAGATGGCTATAAGTCACTGACCTTGTGAAAACTCTAATGTGTTCCAGTGAACATAACGATTCATTGGTGGAAGAGATGTACACACACACACACACACACACACACACACACACACACACACACACACACACACACACACACACACACACACACACACACACACACACACAAACAAAACTGGCATACCGTTATTTTTATTTTTGTTAAAAGCTTAATTAATTCTTGCACCACCATATGAGTTTATGACTTTATTCGATAACGGGCTGCCAAGAACCCAACAATCACAGCAACAAAAACACTCCCAAAACCCCTCTTTGTGGCAGCTCCTTATGGTGGAGCTCTTCCTTGCAGAATTGAAATATGTTGTGATTGTCTTCCACCTCTTTTTTGAGTAAATGTTTTGTGACTTCAAACTCTTTTTTTGCAGTGTTGTCCCTAGATCGAAAACTATTCTGATGGCTGTCCAGCTGTTTTTTGTGTTCTTCCTTTGTGGGTTGAAGTGTTGGGACGGCGGGAGGCCCGTGACAAAATCCAGGCCGATGTGGGACCAGGGGCGATGGGGCACGGGCAGCGGCTGGAGCAGTCCCGAAGCCCTGCGATGGTCAGCCTTGCCCCTGGCGCAGGTGGTGCAGGCCTGGATATAATCCCGGACGTCGGCCTCTAGGGACGCCCACCAGAAGCGCTGCCGGACAACTGCCACGGTTCTTCGCACCCCTGGATGACAGGAGAGCTTAGAGCCGTGACAGAAGTCCAGGACTGCAGCCCTAGCTTCTGGTGGGACGTAGAGTCTGTTCTTCGGCCCAGTTCCGGGGTCCGGGCTTCGTGCCAGGGCCTCCCGGACGGTTCTCTCTACGTCCCAGGTGAGGGTGGCCACGACAGTGGACTCCGGGATGATGGGTTCCGGTGGATCCGACAACTCCGTTTTGACTTCATCTTCATGTACCCGGGACAAGGCATCCGATCTCTGGTTTTTGGTCCCGGGACGGTAGGTGATCCGGAAGTCAAAACGGCCGAAGAACAGTGACCAGCGGGCTTGCCTGGGGTTCAGCCGCTTGGCGGTCCTGATATACTCCAGG
Source organism: Thalassophryne amazonica (assembly GCF_902500255.1). Taxonomy (NCBI): domain Eukaryota; kingdom Metazoa; phylum Chordata; class Actinopteri; order Batrachoidiformes; family Batrachoididae; genus Thalassophryne; species Thalassophryne amazonica. Next base: position 83,147,465 of record NC_047107.1, read on the forward strand.
TTCCGGTGGTCAGTGAAAACCGTGAATGGCACGGACGTTCCCTCCAACAGATGTCTCCACTCTTCAAGAGCCTCTTTCACCGCAAGGAGTTCTCGATTGCCGACGTCATAATTCCGTTCGGCCGGGGTCAACCTGCGGGAAAAATAGGCACACGGGTGAAGGACCTTATCGGTCTTCCCGCTCTGGGAAAGCACAGCTCCTATCCCTGAGTCCGAGGCGTCCACTTCAACCACAAACTGGCGACTAGGATCGGGCTGCACCAGAACGGGTGCAGACGAGAAGCGCCGTTTCAACTCCTTGAACGCGGCATCGCAACGATCCGACCAGGTGAAGGGGGACTTTTTGGAGAGGTCAGGGCTGTCAGGGGGCTAACTACCTGACTGTAGCCCTTAATGAACCTCCTGTAGAAATTAGCAAAGCCGAGGAACTGTTGCAGCTTCCTACGGCTAGTGGGTTGGGGCCAGTCTCTCACCGCCGCAACCTTGGCCGGATCAGGAGTGACGGAGTGGGGGAGATGATAAACCCAGGAAGGACAAAGATGTGCGGTGGAACTCACACTTCTCGCCCTTCACAACAGCCGGTTCTCCAACAACTGCTGCAGGACCTGACGTACATGCCGGACATGAGTCTCAGGATCCGGAGAAAAGATGAGTATATCGTCTAGATATACGAAGACGAATCGGTGCAGGAAATCCCGCAAGACATCATTAACCAAAGCTTGGAACGTCGCGGGGGCGTTTGTGAGGCCGAACGGCATGACCAGGTACTCAAAGTGACCTAAGGGGGTAGGTTAAATGCCGTCTTCCACTTGTCTCCCTTCCGGATCCGAACCAGGTGATACGCATTTCTAAGATCTAGCTTAGTGAATATTCGGGCTCCATGCAGGGGCGTGAACACTGAATCCAACAGGGGCAACGGGTATCGATTACGAACCGTGATTTCGTTCAGTCCCCTATAATCAATGCATGGATGAAGTCCGCCATCTTTTTTACCCACAAAAAAGAAACCTGCACCCATTGGGAAGGTGGAATTCCGGATCAACCCGGCGGCTAAAGAGTCCCGGATGTAGGTCTCCATTGATTCGCGCTCAGGTCGTGAGAGGTTGTACAGTCTGCTGGACGGGAACTCAACGCCTGGAACCAAATCAATGGCACAATCGTACGGACGGTGGGGGGGAAGGGTGAGCGCCAGATCCTTACTGAACACATCTACAAGGTCGTGGTACTCCACCGGCACCGTCCCTAGATTGGGCAGGACTCTGACCTCCTCCTTAGCCTGGGAACCGGGAGGAACCGAGGAACCTAAACATACCCGATGGCAGGTCTCGCTCCACTGAACCACTACCCCGGACGGCCAATCGATCCAGGGATTGTGTTTTAACATCCAGGGGAACCCTAAAATCACACGGGAGGTAGCAGGAGTCACAAAAAACTCGATCTCCTCCCGGTGATTTCCTGACACCACCAGGTGGTGTCTTATGCGTGATTGGAGGGAGTAGGGAGCCATCTAGTGCCCGCACCTGCACAGGCGAGGTAAGCGCCACCAGAGGGAGCCCTATCTCCCTGGCCCATCTGCTGTCTAACAGATTCCCTTCAGAGCCCGTGTCCACCAGTGCTGGGGCCTTCAGGGTTGAATCCTCATAAAGGATTGTAACTGGGAGTCGTGTGGCAATGTGGGTGTGTCCCACGTGAATGTCTCGGCCCACCCCTAGCCCAGTTTCTAGGGGCGGGCGTTGGTGTTTAACCGCTCGGGGCAGTCTCTTACCTGATGCTCTATCGAGCCACAAACAAAACACGCTCCGCGGGCCAGCCTCCTCTGTCTATCTGGTGCCCTAAATGTGGCCCTGCTCGTGTCCATAGCTTTGTCAGCAGGGGGAGCTGTAACCACACGGAGCGCAGGGGCCGTGGAGCGTGGGGAGGGCGGAACGCGGTCGAAACCGGAAGGGAGAGGGACGGCGCGTGCCCGGCCACGCCCTTCGTCTCGTTCCCGACGGCGTTCTTCTAACCGATTGTCTAATCGTATGACGAGATCAATAAGCCCATCTAAATCCCGCGGTTCGTCCTTAGCCACCAGGTGCTCCTTTAGAACCAATGACAGTCCGTTTACAAAGGCGGCGCGGAGGGCAGTGCTATTCCAGCCGACCTCGCAGCCGCGATGCGGAAGTCGACTGCATAGGCAGCTGCGCTCCGGCGCCCCTGTCTCATTGACAGCAGCACGGCTGAAGCGGTCTCTCCTCTATTTGGGTGATCGAACACTGTTCTGAACTCCCTCACAAACCCATCATATGTCTGAAGGAGCCGTGAATTCTGCTCCCAGAGCGCTTGTAGCCCAAGCACGTGCCTCACCGCGAAGCAGGTTTATTACATAAGCTATCTTGCTAGCATCAGTCACGTACATGACAGGACGTTGTGCGAAGACGAGCGAACACTGCATAAGGAAGTCCGCGCACGTCTCCACACAACCTCCGTACGGCTCTGGAGGGCTTATGTATGCTTCCGGGGAAGGTGGGAGGGGTCGTTGAACGACCTGTGGAACGTCACTGTTACGCACAGGGTCGACAGGAGGGAGAGCCGCAGCAGCGCCCTGAGGGCGCGCCTCCACCTGCGCGGCGAGAGCCTCCACCCTGCGGTTAAGGAGGACGTTCTGCTCGGTTATTAAATCCAACCGAGCCGTGAAAGCGGTGAGGATCCGCTGCAACTCACCGATCATTCCTCCTGCGGACGCCTGTGCGCCCTGTTCTTCCATTGGCCGTTCAACAGCCGGTTGACGCCCCTCAGGATCCATGACGTTGGCCGAGATATCCTGTTGGGAAAGTGTAAGTACACGGACCCACAACAGGGGGCGCAAATGAACGAACAATGGAAAAGGTCAAATAACAACACTTTACTGTTGTGAATGTGCACAACAAATACAACAGATTACAATAATGGACAAAAGTCAATTCACAAAGGTGTCGTGTGGGCAGGCTCGAAGATAGGAGACGCCTCTCCAAAGTAGAACCGGAACCACACGGTTTCCTCCGCCACCAGACCCCGGGAATACTGGAGCCGCCAAGTCCCGAACTCCCAGGTGGCCACTGCCTCCGCGTGTCGGACCTGGTACTGCTGGCGAGGAACAAAGAACAATTAAAGGAGGGCGCGTTTGCACCCAGGAATCCGAACGGTAGGAAAGCTACCTCCACCTCTCGTTGGAAAAGTAATCAGAACAACGCACAAAATCCAAAAGGATACAATCCGTCAGCTGAGATACGTTACCTTCAAGATAGAAACGATATCTCGGCAAAGAGGTGGAGACGTCGTCCTGCTGATATACTCCTGCCGATCAGATGATTGGTAACAGCTGTTGCAGGTGATGCGTGACAGCTGTCACCCTGGCTGCTCCTGTGAGGCGGCTGCGCCCTCTGGTGCCTGGAGCCCGCACTCCAGACAGGGCGCCCTCTGGTGGTGGGCCACTAGTACCTCCTCTTCTGGCGGCCCACACAACAGGAAGCTCTTTTTTGAATGTGTCCTCCCTGCTTCGAAAAGTGACCTAATTGCCTTCCATCGGTTTTATAACATTTTTCTTCTGTTGCTTGAAACATGTGCTCCCTCAACCAAAATGTGTTCTGATGGTCATCCATCTGCTTTTTCTATTCACGGGGCTTTGTGACATCTCATATAGGTTTCAAGCCATTTATGCACTCTAAAAAAGGAAGTACTGTTGTGAAAGTGTAGGAACACGGACCCACAACAGGGGGCGCAAATGAACGGACAATGGAGGAAGTCAAATAACAACACTTTACTGTTGTGAATAAGCACAACAAACACAACGGATTACAACAATAGACAAAGAAGTCAATTCACAAAAATGTGTCACGTGGGCAGGCTCGAAGATAAGAGACGTCTGTCCAAAGCAGAACCGGAACCACACGATTTCCTCCGCCACCGAACCCCGGGAATACTGGAGCCGCCAAGTCCCGAACTCCCAGGTGGCCACTGCCGCCGCGTTGTCGGATCTGGTACTGCCGGCGAGGAACAAAACAGTTAAATGTGGGTGCGTTTGCACCCAGCAACCCGTATGGCGGGAAAACCACCTCCACCTCTCGTTGGAAGAATGTCTGCTATTTAACGCACAAAAGTAACAAAGGGTTAATGTCAAAGAACACAGTCGGCTGAGTACGGTACCTTCTAGGTAGAGCGATATCTCGGAAAAAAGGTGGAGATGTCGTCCTGCTGATATACCCCTGCTGATCAGATGATTGGTGACAGCTGTCGTAGGCGATAAGTGACAGCTGTCACCCCGGCTGCTCCTGTGAGGCGGAAGCGCCCTCTAGTGCCTGGAGCCCGCACTCCAGACAGGGTGCCCTCTGGTGGTGGTGGGCCAGCAGTACCCCCTGTTCAGCGGCCCACACAACAGGACCCCCCCCCCTCAACGGGCGCCTCCTGGCGCCCGACCAGGCTTGTCCGGGTGGCGGCGGTAGAAATCGGCCAGGAGGGCCGGGTCCAGGATGAAGCTCCTCTTCACCCAGGAGCATTCTTCGGGTCCGTACCCCTCCCAGTCCACCAAATACTGGAAGCCCCGGCCCATCCTACGGACATCCAAGAGCCGGCTCGCCATCGATGATCCGGGCAGGAGGCGGCGCCGGACCCGGAGCACAGAGGGGTGAGGTGTGATGCGGCTTTATCCGGGACACATGGAAAACAGGATGGATCCGCAGTGAGGCTTCAGCTTCCGGCCTCACTGCGGATCCATCCTGGACTGATGACCTTAAGGATTTTGAAGGGACCGATGTAACGGTCCTGTAGTTTGGGGGAGTCCACTTTCAGGGGAATGTCCTTTGTGGACAACCACACCTCCTGCCCTGGCCGATACGCAGGGGCCGGGGTCCGCCGACGGTCTGCATGGGCTTTTGCCCTCGTCCGGGCCTTTAGCAAAGCAGAACGGGCGGCGCGCCACACCCGACGGCACTTCCGCAGGTGGGCCTGGACCGAGGGCACACCGACCTCTCCCTCAACCACCGGAAACAACGGGGGCTGATACCCCAGACACACCTCAAAAGGGAGAGGCCGGTGGCTGAAGACACCTGGCTGTTATGGGCATACTCGATCCAGGCCAAATGGGTACTCCAGGCCGCCGGGTGCGCGGCCGTCACGCAGCGCAGGGCCTGTTCCACCTCCTGATTGACCCGTTCTGCTTGCCCGTTGGCCCCAGTTCCCGGCAGAAGCTCCTCCAGACTTGTGAGGAGAACTGGGGGACCGCGATCGGAGACGATGTCTGTTGGAATCCCATGCAGCCGGACGACGTGGTGGACCAGGAGGTCCGCTGTCTCCTGGTCAGTCGGAAGCTTCGGAGGGGCCACGAAGTGGGCCGCCTTGGAGAATCGGTCCACTATCGTGAGGATGGTGGTGTTGCCCTGGGACGGCGGGAGGCCCGTGACAAAATCCAGGCCGATGTGGGACCAGGGGCGATGAGGCACAGGCAGCGGCTGGAGCAGTCCCGATGCCCTGCGGTGGTCAGCCTTGCCCCTGGCGCAGGTGGTGCAGGCCTGGATATAATCCCGGACGTCGGCCTCCAGGGACGCCCACCAGAAGCGCTGCTGGACAACTTCCATGGTCCTACGCACCCCTGGATGACAGGAGAACTTGGAGCCGTGACAGAAGTCCAGGACTGCAGCCCTGGCCTCTGGTGGGACGTAAAGCTTGTTCTTCGGCCCAGTTCCGGGATCCGGGCTCCGTGCCAGGGCCTCCCGGACGGTTTTCTCTACGTCCCAGGTGAGGGTGGCCACGATAGCGGACTCTGGGATGATAGGTTCCGGTGGATCCGACAACTCCGTTTTGACTTCGTCTTCATGTACCCGGGACAAGGCATCCGATCTCTGGTTTTTGGTCCTGGGATGGTAGGTGATCCGGAAATCAAAACGGCCGAAGAACAGTGACCAGCGGGCTTGCCTGGGGTTCAGCCGCTTGGCGGTCCTGATATAATCCAGGTTCCGGTGGTCAGTGAAAACCGTGAATGGCACGGACGTTCCCTCCAACAGATGTCTCCACTCTTCAAGAGCCTCTTTCACCGCAAGGAGTTCTCGATTGCCGACGTCATAGTTCCGTTTGGCCGGGGTCAACCTGCGGGAAAAATAGGCACACGGGTGAAGGACCTTATCGGCCTTTCCGCTCTGGGATAGCACGGCTCCTATCCCTGAGTCCGAGGCGTCCACCTCAACCACAAACTGGCGACTAGGATCGGGCTGCACCAGAACAGGTGCAGACGAGAAGCGCCATTTCAACTCCTTGAAAGCGGCATCGCACCGATCCGACCAGGTGAAGGGAACTTTTGGTGAGGTCAGGGCTGTCAGGGGGCTAACTACCTGACTGTAGCCCTTAATAAACCTCCTGTAGAAATTCGCAAACCCGAGGAACTGTTGCAGCTTCCTACGGCTGGTGGGTTGGGGCCAGTCTCTCACCGCCGCAACCTTGGCCGGATCAGGAGCGACGGAGTTGGGGGAGATGATAAACCCCAGGAAGGACAAAGAGGTGCGGTGAAACTCACACTTCTTGCCCTTCACAAACAGCTGGTTCTCCAACAACCGCTGCAGGACCTGACGTACATGCCGGCGTTGGTGTTTAACCGCTCGGGGCAGTTCCTCACTTGATGCTCTATTGAGCCACAAACAAAGCACGCTCCGCGGACCAGCCTCCTCTGTCTATCTGGTGGCCTAAATGTGGCCCTGCTCGTGTCCATAGCTTCGTCAGCAGGGGAGCTGTAACCCACCGGAGCGTAGAGGCCGTGGAGCGTGGGGAGGGCGGAACTCGGTCGGAACCGGAAGGGAGAGGGACGGCGCACGCCCTTTGTCTCGTTCCCGACGGCGTTCTTCTAACCGATTGTCTAATCGTATAACGAGATCAATAAGCCCGTCTAAATCCCGCGGTTCGTCCTTGGCCACCAGGTGCTCCTTCAGGACCAACGACAGTCCGTTTACGAAGGCAGCACGGAGGGCAGTGCTATTCCAGCCGGACCTCGCAGCCGCGATGCGGAAGTCGACTGCATAAGCAGCTGCGCTCCGGCGCCCCTGTCTCATTGACAGCAGCACGGCTGAAGCAGTCTCTCCTCTATTTGGGTGATCGAACACTGTTCTGAACTCCCTCACAAACCCATCATATGTCAGAAGGAGCCGTGAATTTTGCTCCCAGAGCGCTGTAGCCCAAGCGCGTGCCTCACCGCGAAGCAGATTAATCACATAAGCTATCTTGCTAGCATCAGTCGCGTACATGACGGGACGTTGTGCGAAGACGAGCGAACACTGCATAAGGAAGTCCGCGCATGTCTCCACACAACCCCCGTACAGCTCTGGAGGGCTTATGTATGCTTCAGGGGAAGGTGGGAGGGGTCGTTGAACGACCTGTGGAACGTCACTGTTGCGCACAGGATCGACAGGAGGGGGAGCCGCAGCAGCGCCCTGAGGGAGCGCTTCCACCTGCGCAGCGAGAGCCTCCACCCTGCGGTTAAGGAGGACGTTCTGCTCGGTCATTAGATCCAACCGAGCCGTAAAAGCGGTGAGGATTCGCTGCATCTCACCGATCATTCCTCCTGCAGACGCCTGTGCGCCCTGCTCTTCCATTGGCTGTTCAACAGCCGGTTGATGCCCCTCGGGGTCCATGACGTTGGCCGAGATATCCTGTTGTGAAAGTGTAGGAACACGGACCCACAACAGGGGGCGCAAATGAACGGACAATGGAGGAAGTCAAATAACAACACTTTACTGTTGTGAATAAGCACAACAAACACAACGGATTACAACAATAGACAAAGAAGTCAATTCACAAAAATGTGTCACGGTGGGCAGGCTCGAAGATAAGAGACGTCTGTCCAAAGCAGAACCGGAACCACACGATTTTCCTCCGCTACCGAACCCCAGGAATACTGGAGCCGCCAAGTCCCGAACTCCCAGGTGGCCCACTGCCTCCGCGTGTCGGATCTGGTACTGCTGGCGAGGAACACAAAACAGTTAAATGTGGGTGCGTTTGCACCCAGCAACCCGTATGGCGGGAAAACCACCTCCACCTCTCGTTGGAAGAATGTCTGCTATTTAACGCACAAAAGTAACAAAGGGTTAATGTCAAAGAACACAGTCGGCTGAGTACGGTACCTTCTAGGTAGAGCGATATCTCGGCAAAAAGGTGGAGATGTCGTCCTGCTGATATACCCCTGCTGATCAGATGATTGGTGACAGCTGTCGTAGGCGATAAGTGACAGCTGTCACCCCGGCTGCTCCTGTGAGGCGGCAGCGCCCTCTGGTGCCTGGAGCCCGCACTCCAGACAGGGCGCCCTCTGGTGGTGGTGGGCCAGCAGTACCCCCTCTTCAGCGGCCCACACAACAAGTACTTTCTCAAAAAGAAAAATTGATGTTGCAACAATTTCCATAGATTTTTAAAGTTATTTCAGTGTAGTTATTTCAACTTTGAACTGAGTTAATGCCACAAGACTTCTGTAGTTAAAATGAAATAACTTCAGTTAAGTTGAAATAACTTTAAAAAAATCTATACAAATTGTTACATCACTTTTTCTCATTGAGACAGCGGTTCATTTTTTAGAATGTGCGTGTCATGAATGATGACATTGTGGAAGGGTCAAAGTAATGTGAAATAATTACAAACCAAACGGACACTCAGTGATTCATTCAAACTGACCTCCGCTTCTTCTTTATTGTTTATTGACTGGAATACTGCACCTCTCTGAGTAATTTGCTCACGTAAACATCCCCCCCCAAAAAAAAGAAAATTCCACAGTTCCCTGCACTGCCACTGGACTCATGACTTAGACCAAACTTGTGTAAAGCACCTTGAGGCAACTTTGTTATGATTTGGTATATAAATGAAATAAATTTAAATTTAATTATATACGAGGTCTGTCAATAAAGTAACGGTCCTTTTTATTTTTTTTAACTATATGGATTTGATTCATATGTTTTTATGTTATATGTTAAATTTAGATCTGATGGTGCTAAGTATTTTATCATTTTGTCCAAACAATTGTACCCCACTTTCCCCTGCGATATCTCGAACAATTAGTCAACATTTTAATTCCATGCAATACCAAGCTGCAATGAACCTAATAAACAACAATAATACCTTTAGGAACAATATACATGAAAATACCTTTCATTTGATACCATACATAGCTTCTTACCATGCCAAGTCTGTTAGATATAATACAGATATTAAAACGATTGTATTGCCAAAAGATGCTTTTTCATACAGTATTTTCATACTGTTCTACATTCAAACTGTATATAGCAATTTAAGCTCAATATATATTTATGCCATGAACCATTTTGGTGAAAATAACAGTATTCTGAACTCAGTGTTCATTAAAACATAATGTGGAAATGTAAACTAAACAATTGGTTGGGAATGCTGGGTTTTGGAATATGTGCTATCTTCCATATCCCAGTTTGGTGACTGACCCTGCATATGTGCTGTGTGAGACTCTTCTTACAGGGAGGAAAGGTTGCCATGGCACAAACCGGCTCGCTTTGGCGCTTTTGGCACAGATTTCATTGATCCGAATGAATCTCAGATCATCCACCCCGGATGCTCTACCATAAATGGCACACGTGAAACTTTCACGGTCATCCATGTCATCTTCGGGTATATCCCAAGTGTCTCCTAGCCTTTTGAGTGTGGGAATGTACTTTGGTAGGTGCTGCAATGGTTTCAGTTTCCCTATCCATCGGAATGCAGTTGTGCCGTTGCAGCCGCTGTAAGCATGAAAAGCCATTAGTGCTGTGCATTGACCGTTGCCACGTTGAGGTACTATTTAACTGACATTGATGAGCCTCTGTGTGTTCTCTATGCCTGTGTCAAACATCACAGTGCCATCAATGGTGGAAGCATAGTGCAACAGGATGAAGAATAGAATATAATAATGTCAGATACTGATAGTTCATGGTTCTGACATAACAGGCATAGAGTACCATGCGTGAGTCCGTTTCCTCCTGTGTTGAAATCAGCAATGGCAGCTCCTGTACAATTGCTTTCAGACTGTCTGCTGATGTCAGAAGATATGCGGCTCCTTCAAGTATGAAGCTCACCCGTCGTCGATGTAGCCTTGCTGCATACTGGTCACCACCTTGTTGTCATCGTTGGGTAGAAATGACTTCCAAACCGGTGGCCTTTTGGTAGCCTCTCCTTTCAGAATCAGCAAAAAGTTGGCTGCGACGTCTTTCCACAGATTTCACAGACTCCGGTAGGTATTGATCTGTGCTGAAGACAACATCTCCTGTCTTGCCAATCACAACAAATACTTTGGAACAGATTTGGCAGAAAATTCCAGGTATATCATTGCAAATAGAAGAATGTATTTCCATCAAGCACCATCAACGTGTCTGTGACTGGTGGCACATCAGTGTCAGGATCATCTTTGGTCAGGTGTTGGTAAATCTGCTTCTCACTCAATATGCTTGTAGCCCTGTGAATAAATCTGGATAAAGCATGAGTAAACAAAACAATGTCAATTGAAATGGACTTTTCATTGTAGCTTGTTTGCTGTTTCTTCCACTGAAACTGCACTGCGTTATTAAGAATTATTGTAATCGCTGCAATCATATTACAAGGTTGTCTGATTATATCAGACAGAAAAAAGAGGGAAAATCCGCACACTGGTTTAAAGCTCCAAAAATCTTTTTATTGACTGAAAATGCAACATTTCGACCACAAGGTCTTCTTCAAGCAACTGTACAAAGGAGCAGGAACAGTGTATTCATAGACTGAATAATCAAATGTGGTAACACCCACACCAGCTGTGTCTAATTGGCATCAGCTGTCCATTAACACAGAAACACCATACATGGGCATATGCCAGTCAATGTGCATAGGGCAAACGCAGCACCATTCACATAAATATGCAGTGGAAAGACACCAGTACACTGAACAATAGAAAACATCCTTCACAAAAATATATTTCAGTTTCAATTTATTTTCAATTTATTTTCATTTATATAGCGCCAAATCACAACAGAGTTCCCTCAAGGCGCGTCACACAACTAAGGCCTAACCTTACTAACCCCCAGAGCAGCAGTGGTAAGGAAAAACTCCTTCTGAGGAAGAAACCTCAAGCAGAGCAGACTCAAAGGGGTGATCCTCTGCTTGGGCCATGCTACAGACATAAATTACAGAAGCAATTCACAAAACATAAATACAGGAAATGCTGTTTGTGCAAGGGCAGGAGGGTCTCCAGCACAAATACCACACCCATCTCTGGATGGAGCTACACCTTAGATAGAAAAAAAAAGAATCAGGCATCAGAAAGACAAGAAATACAGTATAATTTGTCAGCATTAAACAACAAGAAAAACAGGAAATACTAAGGTGATCGCCGGCCACTAGCCCTAAGCTTCACTAATAGACCCAGAATTTAGGTAAAGTTGAGGTCGCAGCATACTCCGTTTCCTAATAAAATGAATTAAAAGAGTAAAAAGCGTAGAACTATACTATGCCAGTATGCTAGCCATATGAAAGGGAAAATAAGTGCGTCTTAAGTCTGGACTTGAAAGTCTCCTCAGAATCTGACTGTTTTATTGATGCAGGGAGATCATTCCACAAAACAGGGGCACGATAAGAGAAAGCTCTAATACCCGCAGACTTCTTATTCACCCCAGGGACACAAAGTAGTCCTGCAGCCTAAGAATGCAAAGCCTGGGCCGGTACGTAAGGTTTAATTAGGTCAGCTAAGTAGAGAGGTGCCAGTCCGTGAACAATTTTATAGACTAGTAGCAGAACCTTAAAATCTGATCTCACTGGGACAGGAAGCCAGTGAAGAGACGCCAAAATGGATGTAATGTGGTCACCCCAATAGAGCGCTTCGCTCTCAGACTGCAGGCTTACTTGTAGTTCCTAGGGTTTGTAAGAGTAGAATGGGAGGCAGAGCCTTCAGCTTTCAGGCTCCTCTCCTGTGGAACCAGCTCCCAATTCAGATCAGGGAGACAGACACCCTCTCTACTTTTAAGATTAGGCTTAAAACTTTCCTTTTTGCTAAAGCTTATAGTTAGGGCTGGATCAGGTGACCCTGAACCATCCCTTAGTTATGCTGCTATAGACGTAGACTGCTGGGGGGTTCCCATGATGCACTGTTTCTTTCTCTTTTTGCTCTGTATGCTCCACTCTGCATTTAATCATTAGTGATCGATCTCTGCTCCCCTCCACAGCATGTCTTTTTCCTGGTTCTCTCCCTCAGCCCCAACCAGTCCTAGCAGAAGACTGCCCCTCCCTGAGCCTGGTTCTGCTGGAGGTTTCTTCCTGTTAAAAGGGAGTTTTTCCTTCCCACTGTAGCCAAGTGCTTGCTCACAGGGGGTCGTTTTGACCGTTGGGGTTTTACATAATTATTGTATGGCCTTGCCTTACAATATAAAGCGCCTTGGGGCAACTGTTTGTTGTGATTTGGTGCTATATAAAAAATTGATTGATTGATTGATTGATTGATGTTCTGCTTCATGTCAAAAGTCTGGCTGCAGCATTTGAACCAATTGGAGATACACATTTCTTATATACAGTGGGGCCAAAAAGTATTTAGTCAGTCCCTGATTGTGCAAGTTCTCCTACTTAGAAAGATGAGAGAGGTCTGTAATTTTCAACATAGGTACACTTCAACTGTGAGAGACAAAATGAGAGAAAAAAAATCCAGGAAATCACATTGTAGGATTTTTAAATAATTTATTTGTAAATTATGGTGGAAAATAAGTATCTGTTGATAACAAAAATTCAACTCAACACTTTGTAACATAATCTTTGTTGGCAATGACAGAGGTCAAACATTTCCTGAAAGGCCTGGTTCACACGGCAGGATAATTAGGCCGATATCGGACTTGATCTTCCCCTTCTGACAATCTTAAGGATGCCCCAACAATCGTGATGGCGCTAAAGATAATCTTAACGCATATTCCTGCCATCTGTGGTGTGTTAAGAGCACTCTGATCTGCTCGGAAGGACGTTAGGAGCGCTCCGATCGCAAATCGGGGATATTCAACATGTTGGATTTTTTTGGCCCGATATCGCAACGTGTGTTGTGTGCGCTGACCAAAAACGAGCACGCACCCTGCTGAATGTGATGTGCAGCCAATCAGAAAGCGAGGTGACGGATGTACAGAGCAGAAAATAAAATCAGAACAGCTGTTCTGACTTACCAGAAAGTCCGATGGTCACGCTGTCTCCACTCCTTCAAAGAATGTCTTTTCTTTTTCTTTTTGTATTGTTTTTTCCCCCTCTGTTTTAAATAGTCCACAAAGTACCTCTGTTTCTTTACTCTGAAGTCACGTTTAATCTCAAGAGATTTTGCGAGATTTCCTGTCTGAGCTGGGAATGTTCATGTGTGAAATCTGTTCGTGTGTGGTGTTGTTGTCCTTACCGTGTGGCTGAACACCACACACTGTATGACCAACACATGATTTTTTATCTTCACGTGTGTGGTCTCTCAGGTTTTGGAAACCTAAAGATCATTTTAAAATCCTGTCATGTGAACCAGGCTTCAGTCTTCACCAGGTTTGCACACATTGTGGCTGGTATTTTGGTCCATTCCTCCATGCAGATCTCCTCTAGAGCAGTGATGTTTTGGGGCTGTTGCTGGGCAACATGGACTTTCAACTCCTTCAACAAATTTTCTATGGGATTGAGGTCTGGGGAAAGGCTTGGCCACTCCAGGACCTTGAAATGCTTTTTACAGAGCCACTCCTGAGTGGTGTGGTTGGTATCATTGTCATGCTGGAAGACCTAGCTACATTGCATCTTCAGTGCTCTCACTGATTTAAGGAGGTTTTGTCTTAAAATCTCACGATACATGGCCACGTTCATTCTTCCCGTAACACAGATCAGTCGTCCTGTCCCCTTTGCAGAAAAACAGCCCCAAAGCATGATGTTTCCACCCCCGTCCTTCACAGTACATATGGTGTTCTTGGAATACAACTCAGCATTCTTCTTCCTCCAAACATGATGAGTTGAGTTTTTACCAGAATGTTTGATTTTGGTTTTATCTGGCCACATGATATTCTCCCAATCCTCTTCTCGATCATCCATATGCTCTCTGGCAAACTTCAGACAGGCCTGGACATGTACTGGCTTAAGCAGGGAGACACACCTCACACTGCAGTATTTGAGTCCCTCTCTGCGTAGTGTGTAGCCTTTGTTACTTTGGTCCCAGCTCTCTGCAGGTCGTTTATCAGGTCCCTGTGTAGTTCTGGGATTTTTTTGTTCACCATTCTCATGATCATTTTGACCCCATGGGATGACATCTTATGTGGAGCCCCAGATCGAGAGAGATTATCTGTTGTGAAAGTGTCGTGACACGGACCCACAACAGGGGGCGTTAATGAACGGACAATGGATAAGCCAAAAGTAACAATTTAATGTTGTGAATCGCACAACGACGTACAGACAATAACAATATGGTGGACTGTCAATCATACACCAGGTGACGTGTGGGCAGGCTCGACGATAGAAGACGCCTGGCGAGAGAAGAGCCGGATCCCCACACAGCTTCCACCACCAACGGAGCTGAAGAACACCGGAGCCGCCAAGCCCTGCGCCCCAGGTGGCCGCTGTCTTCAGCAGTCAGACCCGGTACTGCTGGCAGAGAACAGAGACAGTCCTGATGAGTGTGAGTTCGCACACTCAGTAATCCAACAGTCAGTATTTAGTTAGGAGGGAGGCACCTCCACCTCCAATCACACACTCGTACAGCTCCGTTTCACACCACTTATCTGGTTTGGGGTGTGAGGCGAAAGCCGTCGCAGATCACACCCAAACGCCAATCCCACAGATAAGGAACACCAGGAAAACGGCTGCAAAGAAGTTCAGATTAATACTCAATGTTTTCAGTCAGCAGAGAAAATTACCTGAATGGTAGCTGATTTCTCGGCGGGGAGGTGGAGTTGCAGTCCGGCCTTTATGGTGGTGGTGATGAGTAGTGGATGAGTGACAGCTGGTACGGATGATGTGTGACAGCTGTCACTCCTAGTCGCTCCGACGCCCTCTCGTGCTTGAAGCCCGCACTTCAAGCAGGGCGCCATCTTGTGGTGGTGGGCCAGCAATACCTCCTCTTCGGTGGCCCACACAACAGGACCCCCCCTCAACGGGCGCCTCCTGGCGCCCGACCAGGCTTGTCCGGGTGACAGGTGTAGAAGTTGGCCAGGAGGGCCGGGTCCAGGATGAAGCTCCTCTTCACACAGGAGCGCTCTTCGGGACCATAACCCTCCCAGTCCACCAGATACTGGAACCCCCGGCCCTTTCGACGGACGTCCAGGAGCCGGCGTACCGTCCACGCGGGCTCCCCTTCAATGATCCGGGCAGGAGGCGGCGCTGGTCCCAGGGCACACAGTGGTGGGGTATGGCAGGCTTGAGTCTGGACACATGAAACAGGGGTTGTATCCACAGTGAAGCTGGCAGCTTCAGCTTCACTGCGGCCAGACTGAGGACTTTGAGGATGGGAAAAGGTCCGATGTACCTGTCTTTGAGTTTGTGGGATTCCACCTGCAGGGGGATGTCCTTCGTGGATAGCCAGACCTCCTGCCCGGGCTGGTATGCAGGGGCCGGGGAACGCCGGCGGTCTGCATGGGCCTTAGCCCTCGTCCGGGCTCTGAGCAGGGCAGAGCGGGCGGTACGCCACACCCGACGGCACGTCCTCAGATGGGCCTGGACCGAGGGCACCCCGACCTCTCCCTCCACCAGTGGAAACAATGGGGGCTGGTACCCCAAACACACCTCGAACGGGGAGAGGCCGGTGGCAGATGAGACTTGGCTATTATGAGCGTACTCGATCCAGGCCAGGTGGTCACTCCAGGCCGTCGGGTGCGTGGAGGTCACGCAGCGGAGGGCCTGCTCCAGTTCCTGGTTCGTCCGCTCTGCCTGCCCGTTCGTCTGGGGGTGGTACCCAGACGAGAGACTGACGGTGGCCCCCAGTTCCCTGCAGAAACTCCTCCAGACCTGGGAGGAGAACTGAGGACCACAATCCGAGACAATGTCCGATGGAATCCCATGCAGACGCACGACGTGGTGGACCAGGAGGTCTGCAGTCTCCTGGGCCGTCGGGAGCTTCGGGAGGGCCACGAAGTGGGCCGCCTTGGAGAACCAGTCCACTATCGTTAAGATGGTGGTGTTGCCCTGGGACGGCTGGAGGCCCGTGACAAAGTCCACGCCAATATGAGACCAGGGGCGACGAGGCACGGGCAGAGGCTGGAGGAGGCCTTGGGCCTTGTGGTGGTCGGCTTTGCCCCTGGCACAGATGGTGCAGGCCTGGACATACTCCCGGACGTCGGCTTCCATAGACGCCCACCAGAAGCGCTGCCGGACCACTGCCACAGTCCTTCGCACCCCTGGATGACAGGAGAGCTTGGAACCGTGACAGAAGTCAAGGACCGCAGCCCTGGCCTCTGGTGGGATGTACAACCTGTCCTTCGGACCTGTCCCCGGGTCCGGGCTCCATGTCAGGGCCTCCCGGACGGTCTTCTCCACGTCCCAGGTAAGGGTGGCCACGACAGTGGACTCGGGGATGATGGTGTCAGGGGGGTCTGATGGCTCGGTCCTGACCTCCTCTTCATGCACCCGGGACAGGGCGTCAGATCGTTAGTTTTTTGTCCCGGGGCGGTAGGTGATCCGGAAGTCAAAACGCCCCGAAGAACAGCGACCAGCGGGCTTGCCTGGGGTTCAGACGCTTCGCGGTCCGGATGTACTCCAGGTTCCGATGGTCCGTGAAAACCGTAAATGGTACCGATGCTCCCTCCAACAGGTGTCTCCACTCCTCAAGAACCTCCTTCACCGCAAGAAGTTCCCGACTGCCGACGTCATAGTTCCGTTCAGCTGGGGTCAACCTGCGGGAAAAGTAGGCACATGGATGGAGAACCTTGTCGGACTCCCCGCTCTGGGATAGCACGGCTCCTATCCCTGAGTCAGAGGCGTCCACTTCAACTACGAACTGGTGCTTGGGATCGGGCTGCACCAGTTCTGGTGCAGTCGAGAACCGGCGTTTCAACTCCCTAAACGCGGCTTCGCACCGATCCGACCAGGTGAAGGGGACTTTGTGGAGGTCAGAGCTGTCAGGGGGCTAACTACCTGACTGTAGCCCTTGATGAACCTCCGGTAGAAATTTGCAAAACCGAGGAACTGTTGTAGTTTTCCTACGGTTCGTTGGTTGGGGCCAATCTCTCACCGCCGCAACCTTGGCCGGATCAGGGGCGACGGAGTTGGAGGAGATTATGAACCCCAGGAAAGACAAAGAAGTGCGGTGGAACTCACACTTCTCGCCCTTCACAAACAGCCGGTTCTCCAACAACCGCTGTAGGACCTGACGTACATGCTTGACATGGGTCTCAGGATCCGGAGAAAAGATGAGTATATCGTCTAGATATACGAAGACAAACCGATGCAGGAAGTCCCGCAAGACGTCATTAACCAACGCTTGGAACGTCGCGGTCGCATTGGTGAGGCTGAACGGCATGACCAGGTAATCAAAGTGACCTAACGGGGTGTTAAATGCCGTCTTCCACTCGTCTCCCTCCCGGATCTGAACCAGGTGATAAGCATTCCTAAGATCCAATTTCGTGAAAATTTGGGCTCCATGCAGGGGCGTGAACACTGAATCCAACAGAGGTAACGGGTCTCGGTTGCGAACCGTGATCTCGTTCAGCCCTCTGTAATCAATGCATGGACGGAGTCCGCCGTCCTTCTTACCCACAAAAAAGAAACCAGCACCCATCGGGGAGGTGGAGTTCCGGATCAACCCGGCAGCTAACGAGTCCCGGATGTAGGTCTCCATTGATTTGCGTTCCGGACGTGAGAGGTTGTACAACCTGCTGGACGGGTACTCAGCGCCCGGTATCAAATCAATGGCACAATCGTACGGACGGTGCGGGGGCAGCGTGAGTGCGAGATCCTGCTGAAGACGTCAGCAAGGTCGTGGTACTCGGCTGGCACCGCCGCCAAGATTGGGGGGACTAAAAACCTCCTCCTTAGCTGTCACACCGGGTGGAACCGAGGATCCTAAACACTCCCGGTGGCAGGTTTCGCTCCACTGAACCACAACCCCAGACGGCCAATCAATCCGGGGATTGTGTTTAACACCCATGGAAAACCCAAAATCACTCGGAGGTAGAAGGTGTTACATAAAACACAATCTCTTCCCTGTGATTCCCAGACACCACCAATGTCACTGGCTGTGTCTGGTGTGTGATTATGGAAGAAGGGTGCCATCTAGTGCCCGCACCGACAATGGTGATGGTACGGCCCACTAGAGGGAGCCCAACCTCCTTTGCCCATCTGCTATCCAGCAGATTCCCCTCCGACCCCGTGTCCACCAGTGCTGGGGCGTGAAGGGTTAGATCCCCACTCAGGATCGTGACTGGGATACGTGCAGAACGTCGGGGTCTCCCCACGTGGGTGTTGTGACCCACCCTTAGCCCAGTCTCTAAGGACGAGTGCTGCTGTTTTGACCGTTTGGGGCATTCTCTCTGTATGTGCTCGGTAGAGCTGCAGAGAAAACACTCTCCACGGATCAGCCTCCTTTGTCTCTGATCTGATCGCTTTTTGGCCCTGCTCGTTTCCCTAGCAACGTCAGCAGGGGGAGCTGTCGTCACGTGGAGAGCCCTGGCAGTGGAGCGTGGGGAACTCGGCTCCCTTTCGGACCCGGGACAAAGAGGGACGGCTTGTGCCTGACCACGCCCCTCGTCTCGCTCCCGTCGGTGTTCTGTTAATTGGTTGTCTAACCGTATAACCAGGTCGATAAGCCCATCTAAATCCCGCGGCTCGTCCTTCGCCACCAGGTGCTCCTTAAGGACCAGAGACAGTCCGTTTACAAAGGCGGCTCGGAGCGCAACAGCATTCCAGCCGGCTCGCGCTGCCGCGATGCGGAAGTCGACTGCATACTTCGCTGCGCTCCGACGCCCCTGCCGTATCGACAGCAGCACGCTTGAAGCGGTCTCGCCTCTATGAGGGTGGTCGAACACCTGTCGGAACTCGCTCACAAACTCAGTATAAACCGTTAGGAGCCGTGAATTCTGCTCCCAGAGCGCCGTAGCCCAGGCGCGTGCCTCTCCTCGAAGCAGATTTATAACGTAAGCCACCCGGCTAGCGTCTGATGCTTACATGACGGGACACTGTGAAAAGACGAGCGAGCACTGCATCAAGAAGTCCGCGCACGTCTCCACACAGCCACCGTACGGCTCCGGAGGGCTTATGTATGCTTCAGGGGAAGGTGGGGGGGTTCGTTGAATGACCAGCGGAATGTCTGTTTCTGGCACATGGTCAGCAGGAGGAGGTGCTGCAGCAGCGCCCTGAGCACGCGCTTCCACCTGGGCGGTGAGAGCCTCCATCCTACGATTGAGAACACTGCTCTACTCGGTAACTAAGTCCAACCGAGCGGTAAAGGCGGTTAAGATGTGCTGCAGCTCACCCAACACGCCTCCTGCTGGCGCTTGTGCACCTCGCTCTTCCATTGGCTGTTCAAGTGATGGTTGACGCCCCTCAGGATCCATGACGCTGGCCGAGAAATCCTGTTGTGAAAGTGTCGTGACACGGACCCACAACAGGGGGCGTTAATGAACGGACAATGGATAAGCCAAAAGTAACAATTTAATGTTGTGAATCGCACAACGACGTACAGACAATAACAATATGGTGGACTGTCAATCATACACCAGGTGACGTGTGGGCAGGCTCGACGATAGAAGACGCCTGGCAAGAGAAGAGCCGGATCCCCACACAGCTTCCACCACCAATGGAGCTGAAGAACACCGGAGCCGCCAAGCCCTGCGCCCCAGGTGGCCGCTGTCTTCAGCAGTCAGACCCGGTACTGCTGGCAGAGAACAGAGACAGTCCTGATGAGTGTGAGTTTGCACACTCAGTAATCCCACAGTCAGTATTTAGTTAGGAGGGAGCACCTCCACCTCCAATCACACACTTGTACAGCTCCTGTTTCACCACTTATCTGGTTTGGGGTGTGAGGCGAAGCCGTCGCAGATCACACCAAACGCCAATCCCACAGATAAGGACACACCAGGAAAACGGCTGCAAAGAAGTTCAGATTAATACTCAATGTTTTGAGTCAGCAGAGAAAATTACCTGAATGGTAGCTGATTTCTCGGCAGGGAGGTGGAGTTGCAGTCCGGCCTTTATGGTGGTGGTGATGAGTAGTGGATGAGTGACAGCTGGTACGGATGATGTGTGACAGCTGTCACTCCTGGTCGCTCCGACGCCCTCTCGTGCTTGAAGCCCGCACTTCAAGCAGGGCGCCATCTTGTGGTGGTGGGCCAGCAGTACCTCCTCTTCGGCGGCCCACACAACATTATCAATGGTCTTGTATGCCTTCCATTTTCTTACAATTGCTCCCACAGTTGATTTATTCACACCAACCTGCTTGACTATTGTAGATTCACTCTTCCCATCCTGGTGCACATCTACAATTTTCTTCCTGGTGTCCTTCGACAGCTCTTTGGTCTTGGCCATGGTTGAGTTTGGAGACTGACTGTTTGAGGCTGTTGAAAGGTGTCTTTTATACAGATAATGAATTCCAACAGATGCCATTAATACAGATAACAGGTGGAGGACAGAAGAGCTTCTTAAAGAAGAAGTTACAGGTCTGTGAGACCCAGAAATCTTGCTTGTTTGTGGGTGACCAAATACTTATTTTCCACCATAATTTACAAATACATTATTTAAAAATCCTACAATGTGATTTTCTGGATTTTTTTTTTCTCATTTTGTCTCTCATAATTGAAGTGTACCTATGATGAAAATTACAGACCTCTCTCATTTTTCTACGTAGGAGAACTTGCACAATCAGGGACTGACTAAATACTTTTTGGCCCCACTGTACATTTCTTACAAAAGTACATTCTCTATTATGTATAAATGTAACGGAGGCCAGCAGGTGTCACTGTACAGATGTAGTTAGTAAACCTCACTCCCAACAGCTCAAAAGGATTCTCTGGTCATGCGATCAGATTTCTGGGTTTTGGCCTTCTGGTTAGAGAGTCTGACTTCCATTCGGGAGATTATGGGTTCGCGTCCCGAGGGGAGAAAATGGGCGGAGTCATAATAACACATTGCAAAGTGCAGCCGCTACATAAATACACGTCTTTGTTTTGTATAAAAATATATATTATTTTTACAAAAAGCATATTTCATAATATTTGTAAAAAATATATCTTTCTATGAAAGTATAACATTTTCCATGAAAGACAAACACACACAAAAAAGACACATATTAGAGTTAAAATAGCCCATTCTCTGGAATTCATAAGAAGGGCTTAAGCCCTGGAATTCATAAGAAGGGTCTGAAGAAGACCTTGCGGTTGAAACCTTGCTTTTTCAGTCAATAAAAAGATGTTGGGAGCTTTAAACCAGTGTGTGGAGTTCCCCTCTTTTTTCTGTCTGGAATTCCTGATTATCCTGCACCTGGCCTAATTGGATTTGCCCATCAATTACCATTTTTTTGTTTTTTTTCTGATTATATCTGACAGACTTGGCATGGTAAGAAGCTATGTATGGTATCAAATGAAAGGTATTTTCATGTATTTATTTTGTAGAGTTGTGGGTGGGTTGGGGGGTGCACTTGAACATAATGGGCCGTTGTATGAAAGTAAATAATTATGTTGTCCCAACAATATAATTAAATAATTCAGTAAAATTATTCAAAATCTTAAGTCACCATTATGCAAAAAATTCCTTTTTCTGAATTATTATTATTTTTAGAAGTTTAAAGAGCATGGACGAGATCTGCAACAGGATGTCGTCATAACACGCTTGGAAACTCAGTTTCCCATCATGCCATTCGAGTCACCAAAGAAACCAAAGAAAGGTGTAAGACTATTTGTCAGGGTCGTGAGAAAAAAAAACATGAACATGAAACATTAACATTATCCTGAATATTTCTTGCGCTGATTGTCTGCAGCCTACAGACTGCATCTGCTACAGATGTTTGACGTTTTTTAAGTAGTAGGCGTGGCCCGGTCCCGGTCCCGCCCATCCGGGCGCATCATCCCTCCCACTTGCCCGCTGAGGTCGCTGAACTCCTCCTCTTCCTCACACCGACACAGCCGGAGCTGGACCATAAAACCTGCCTGCACAGGGATACGGTGCTCAGGCACATCATCCTCCATCTAGACCCACTGCGCTCTCAGGGTTCAGAAGATTCGGTGAGAACATTTTCCTCTGTTTTCTCTGGTGTTGTTTCGGGAGCTGCAGCTCTGTTGTGAGTTCTGATTATTATCGTTTTAGATCGAGATGTACACTGTTATTTATCTGTCATGTTGTTGTGTATGGGCTGTCGTGTGTGTATTTTTAACAGTGACTTTAATATCTTATGTGAAAATAAGAACGTTAAAGTAGTAACTACTGTTTGTACAGATTTTTATTAACATGCATATTTATTAATTAATAACGGCACTTGTTACTTAAGTACACATTACTGACTGATGTGACCGAAATCAGTTTTTTTTTTTTTTTTTTTTTTTTTAAAGAAACATTCTGGTATGACTCAGAACCTCTTCAATTTCAACATTGATGTCTCGAATGTTTTGGATTGCGTTTTGTCAGATCTGATGTTTTTGTCTTGATTTATAGTTGCAAATGTATCAGATCTGACATTCTGACATCTCATAAGAATCATATTGACAGGCAGATCAGATATGAATCCACTTTAAATCCTGTATCTAAGTGAATTAATTCTGGTATTAAAAAAATGAAATCTCATGTGGCATGTTCACTGCACTCAGGAAAGATCAGATCTGATTGTTCTGACTATTCTAAGCAGTCACATCAATAAACTGTAGATTAAAAATCTGATCTAAGACCACAAGTGACTCAAATCTGATTTTGAGGAGGGATAAAAAGCTTTAACTATTATATACATCTTACTCCTCCATCTTCTTGCACCCACTTGCAAACAAGTCCTGGATTGGGCCTGCGTCTTAGGTCCTGCAGACACTGTACTGGGCCGTCATAGTGAACAAAGAGCTGAGCCAGAAGGCGAGACTCTCGATTTACCAGTCGATTTACGCTCCTATCCTCACCTATGGTCATGATGAATGACTCAAAGAATGAGGTCATGGATACAGGCAGTGGAAATGAGATTCTTCTGTCAGGTGTCAGGCTTACACTCAGGCACAGGGTGAGAACCTTGAATATCTGGGAGGGATTCAGAGTAGAGCCGCTGGTGAGGCCTTCCAGGCATGTCCCAACGGGAGAAGGCCCCTGAGGAAGACCCAGGACATGCTGGAGGGATTATATTTCCCAGATGGCTTGGGAATTAGATGGCGTGGCTGAGAATAGGGAAGTGTGGCATGAGCTACTTGGTCTTCTGCCTTGACCCGGATAAGTGGCAGAGAATGAATGAATGAATATTATGTACAAAAAGCATAGCTCTCTGTCACATGCAGTTAAAAATTGTGAAATGTGAAGGCAGCACTCCATCAGATTTGGGATATTTGGCAGTGCGACCACTCTGATCACTGTCCCAAAATCAAACATTTCTGAGCAGTGTGAACATGCTAAAAAACAAAAAATACTATATTTAGATTCAGGCTATTGGCATATTTAGTTCCAGTTTAGAGTCACATCTGTGGTGAAGTGATCCTGTGTGATTATAACAAGGTCACTTACAAACATGAAAATGAATCATCCAGATTGGATTTGGGTGGGGTGGGGGTGGGGGGGGGGATATAATTAATTCAAGTCACTTCAGTCGGTAATGTGAGCGCAGCCTTACATAATCCTTATACTGAGCTTGGTTGCACCCAAATTGTGACATGAGATGAAATTGAAGTTTTAAACCGTCCCTTGCTTGCTCATGTCTTTGGTATCTGAGTATTTTCTCACTCAGACTTCAACATCTGTGTTTGCTTTGCCTCCTCCTCCTCTTAAATACATCTTCTGATAATTTTTGATCCCACCTCCCACCTAAAAAAAAAACCCTCTAAAAACAATTATCTGGAAGATGAAATCATCTCACATCCTGTCTGTTAGAAGGTGCTGATATAATATTCCAGTGATGCTGTGTATTCTGGAAGAAGGCTCCTGGGATGACTCTCCCATTAACAGTGTGTATCTGTTTACCAGCCTGTGTCCAGACCTGCTCAGGATCACTGACAGGTTCTTATCAGGCTGTAATAAACTTGATTGGAGTGTGAGCTGCTACTTTGGGAATTCTTCTGCGCTGATTCTTTCTCATTTTGTATCCTTGCATGCTGACAGAATTATTGTTTTGATTTATCTCGTTCCCAGCAGCGTGATCAGTTGGCTCTGTGATTCCTCTGTGTCTCTCTGACATTTCTGACTCATAGGATCAGAGACTTATGTTTAAATTTTTTTCAGTGGGACTTGGCAATGTGGATGGGGGGGGGGGGGGGGGGGGGCTGATAGTAAATGTGTAGTAAATGTGGAAACATACACTTTAAAGTAAATTTCAAGTGCCTACTATATGACTTATAATTTATATTTATATGAAGTGAATGATCTCCCTGCATCAATAAAACAGTCAGATTCTGTAGAGACTTTCAAGTCCAGACTTAAGACGCACTTATTTTTCCTTTCGTATGGCTAACATACTGGCATAGGATAGTTCTACAATTTTTACTCTTTTCATTCATTTTATTAGGAAACGGAGCATGCCACACCCTCAACTTTAGCTAAATTCTGGGTCTTTTATTGAAGCTTAGGGCTAGTGGCCGGCGATCACCTTAGTATTTATTCTGTTTTTCTTGTTGCTTAATGCTGACAAATTATAATGTATTTGTTGTCCTTCTGATGCCTGATTGTGTTTTTTTCTCTCTGTCTGAGGTGCAGCTCCATCCAGAGATGGGTGTGGTGTCTGTTTCTGTAACCCTCCTGTCCTGTGCACCGGCAACATTTCCTGTATATTCGTTTTGTGAATTGTTTTGTAAATTGTGTCTGTAGTATGGCCCAAGCAGAGGGTCACCCCTTTGAGTCTGGTCTGCTTGAGGTTTCTTCTTCAAATCATCAGAGGGAGTTTTTCCTTACCACTGTCATATGTGTGCTTTCTCTGGGGGTTAGTAAGGTTAGACCTTACTTGTGTGAAGCGCCTTGAGGCAACTTTGTTGTGATTTGGTGCTATATAACTGAAAATAAATTGAAAATTGAAATAAAATTGAACTATCACATTAAATAATGGAACTAACAGCAGCATTTGTTGTTGAAAAACAAGCAGTGGTGCCCATTTAAGATTTGGAAATGAAAAAGCTGACAAGCTCATTTCAAGCTGCATGCAACCAAACCTTCTCCTAATTTCCATCATGCATTGTGATTATAAGATTTTTCCTCATAACAAGCCCAGACATGTCTGGCATGTAGGGATTTGACTTATTTACCTATTTGTTTCACAGATTGCATTTTACATAGTACATGCCAAAGCTTTTGCCAAAGCCTAGAAAAAAATCATAATCATCCATCAGCCAGGATGCATGCATTAGAACTCTGAAATAATGAGCGAGTCAGTGAGGCAGATAGAGAGTTAACATGAAAACTCACAAAGGAGATAACATGACAAAAAACAACAAAAACAATAATTATCCTAATGCGGGAAAGCTGCTGCAAGTTCCCGTGCTGACTGCTAAGTTAAAAACCACTGAGGATGAAAACAGGATTTTTTGCCGCTGCCATATGACTGATTTTGTTGACTCTATTCAATTATTCGGTGGCCCAGATGTTGGTTGTAAATGGCAGCAATTACTTTCTTTTTCTATCTGTCTCCATCCGTCTTTGTGTCGTCATGAAAGCATGACTCAGGAATACTCACTTCCTCTCTGCTGACCTCTGAGGTTTTGATTTCAACATTTCAATGTCAACACCTGCCGTTTTGGCCCATAGAGGTCTTTCTTTGTGCAGCTGCTTCCAGATAATGTGTAGAAGACAACAATGCAGCCTCTGTTCTGAGCAGATAACTATACTTGGTTATCAAAGCTTGATGGGAAAACCCGGTTGTAAAGAATGAATATGCCTTAAGAAGTTCACCTGCATGACTTCATAGCCTCATAAAAGTCAGCAATGGACACATTATGTGTAACCTCTTAGCTTAGAGTGCAACACACACACACACACACACACACACACACACACACACACACACACACACACACACACACACACACACACACACACACACACACACACACACACACACACACACCACGCACACACTCCTTGTAGTGGTTTAACAGGGGGGTAAAATCTGTTTAGAATCTAGGGTTTACCGTTAAACACAGATGAATTCTTGTTTTCATGTAGATACACCCCATGAGCCTGTCGGATATTTAGTGTGACACGCCTCCATGGGATGTCGGTTAAGTGTCAGAGACCCCCCCTCCCTTTTAAGGAGTCTTAAAAGGGAGAGAGGGAGAGTGGGCATGGCAATAATCAATTCAATTTATATAATGTCAATCACACCACAATTGTCCCAAGGTGCTTCACAGGACAAGGTCCAACATCAGTGGGCCAGGCTCAAAAGGTGACCACCCATCCAAACTACTTCAACCAACATTAAACAATTAGACATAAACATTAAAATATTAAAACAATCACAAAATCACATTGGACAACAAACATTCTCCATCTTGATAGAGGACTGTCACATGTTGTGACCAATCACCACACTGAGATCATTACCGGATCCACACTGAAGTCAGGACCCACGGCATTAAAGTAAAAATTACGAAA
Source organism: Thalassophryne amazonica (assembly GCF_902500255.1). Lineage (NCBI taxonomy): Eukaryota > Metazoa > Chordata > Actinopteri > Batrachoidiformes > Batrachoididae > Thalassophryne > Thalassophryne amazonica. Next base: position 83,174,143 of record NC_047107.1, read on the forward strand.
AGGTAATTCGTTTACCGCTCACTGTGAGCACTGTCACGTTGCTGAAACTGAAAATCGGCGACCCCACACAGTAAAAACACCAGGTGTAAAACTAACACTGACAGTGTAAATTAACACGGCTAGTGGCCAGAGTGGGACCATATGTACAACTGTTAGTCCTTAATTAACACTGGTGATTTTACGGTGCCAGTGTTCATACAACCCCAATTCCAATGAAGTTGGGATGTTGTGTAAAATGTAAAATGTACTTTATTATTTTTGTGCAAATAATTTGCTCATTTTGAAGTGGATGCCTGCAACACATTTCAAAAAAGTTGGGAACGGGACAACAAAAGACTGGGAAAGTTCCTGAATTGCTCAAAGACCACCTAATTGGAAACAGGTGGAGTGTCATTTGGGTATAAAAGGAGCATCCCCAAAAGGCTCAGCCGTACACAAGCAAAGATGGAGCGAGGATCACCACGTTGCGAACAACTGTGTGAAAACATAGTCCAGCATTTTAAGAACAATGGTTTCTCAATGTTCAGTTGCAAGGAATTTAGGGATTCCATCATCTACAGTTGTTGTTGTTGTTGTCCATTTGGCTGCTCCCAGTTTTGTTCAGGGTCACCACAGTGGATATAGCCAGATCTGCATCGGTAATTGGCACAAGTTTTACGCTGGATGCCCTTCCTGACGCAACTCCAGTTTCACCTGGAGAACACACACAGCCGCTGGTGTTCCAAGAGGTCTCCCATCCAAGTACTAACCAGATCCTGCTCTGCTTGGCTTCTGAGATCTGACGGGATCAGGCTGACACAGAGCAGATCAGCTGCATTCCATCATCTGCAGTCAATAATATAATCGGAAGATTCAGAGAATCTGGAGAACTTTCTACACATAAGCGGCAAGGCCAAAAACCAACATTGAATGCCCGTGACCTTCGATCCCTCAGGCAGCACTGCATTAAAAACCGACATCGTTGTGTAAAGGATTTTACCGGGTGGGCTCAGGAACACTTCGGAAAACCATTGTCAGTTAACACAGTTTGTCGCTACATCTACAAGTGCAAGTTAAAACTCTACGATGCAAAGCGAAAGGCATACATCAACAACATCCAGAAATGCCGTCGCCTTCTCTGGGCCTGAGCTCATTTGAAATGGACAGACGCAAAGTGTTAAAGTGTGCTGTGGTCTGATGAGTCCACATTTCAAATTGTTTTTGGAAATCATGGACGTTGTGTCCTCTGGACAAAAGAGGAAAAAGATCTCCAGATTGTTACTTAGCGCAAGTTCAAAAGCCAACATCTGTGATGGTGTGGGGGTGTGTTAGTGCCCGTGACATGGGCAACTTACACATCTGTGATGGCACCATCAATGCTGAAAGGTACATCCAGGTTTTGGAGCAACACATGCTGCCATCCAAGCAACGTCTTTTTCAGGGACGTCCCTGGTTATTTCAGCAAGTCAATGCCAAGCCACATTCTGTACGTGTTACAACAGCGTGGCTTCGTAGTAAAAGAATGCAGGTACTAGACTGGCCTGTCTGCAGTCCAGAGCTGTCGCCCATAGAAAATGTGTGGCGCATTATGAAGCGAAAATATGACAATGGAGACTCTGGACTGTTGAACAACTGAAGTTGTACATCAAGCAAGAATGGGAAAGAATTCCACCTACAAAGCTTCAACAATTAGTGTCCTCAGTTCCCAAACGCTTATTGAGTGTTGTTAGAAGGAAATTTGACGTAACACAGTGGTAAACATACCACTGTCCCAGCTTTTTTGAAACGTGTTGCAGGCATCCATTTCAAAATGAGCAAATATTTGCACAAAAACAATAACGTTTATCAGTTTGAACATTAAATACCTTGTCTTTGTGATGTATTCAGTTGAATATAGGTTGAAGAGGATTTGCAAATCATTGTATTCTGTTTTTATTTACATTTCACACAATGTCCCAACTTCATTGGAACTGAGGTTGTAGATCCTGCTGAAGTTCCTGACTTGGAATTCCGACTTGAATGGCCGTGCTATTGCACTTTTCCGAGTCTGAGCTAATTTTTTTCCTGAGTTCTGAGTACAGTTGAATGCAGCATGAGTCTCACCCTGTCAAACCGTTGCCTTTTCCTACATTTGTAAGGAGACAACCGTACTCACTCCTCCCTACATCATTGTTTAATTATTTTTCAAGATGGTGGACGCTCACTACTTTCCATATATCATCCAAAATCACATTTAGAGGGAGGCAGAAAACAAATGCCTCTGGCCAAGAATGTGTTTGGACTAGAATCCACATATGCATGTCTTTTCTCACATAGGGAGTTGTCAAACCTGTTAAAAGTTCCAACTGCCATTCACTGTTCTCAGTGAGGAGGAAGGAGGGTTGAGTAGGAGTGGCTGAGCGGGGAAGTATTGTTTACTTCCTAAAGAGTGGCACATATAGGGCATTTAGTGGCAGAAAAATCACCCATAGCGCTTTAAAAAAAAAAAAAAAAAACAGGGACAGAAACAAGATGTTATGGGCTTGATTTTTGTTTAATGCTTCACCTCCCGGTGTCCAAAGCAAAGACTGGAGCTCTTTGTTACTCTGTCTCTCCACTGGTTCCTTGGGTATTGTGGCTTTGTGTCAATTAGGGGTTACTGAAGGAGACTGCAAAAAGGAGTATTGCATGGTGCATGCCCAGCGGTCATAGCAATTCCAAATAATAATCAAATCTCTTTGAGGAAACTACCCACCTTCATACAATGTTTATAATCCCTCAAATGTTTGGCTCGCATGTTTTCCTGGAACTCACTGTAAGTGCCAAAGAAAACGTGTGCCTAAGAATGTCACAATGAATGCTGTAAATGTGTTTCCTCTGATCGTACTTACAACTGTGTACCGGTAGGGGCGTTCTGTTTGAACTCAATGTGAACAATCCACCCACCCGACTACAAACATTAATTCTGACAGCATCAGGGGAAACAGCGGAAAAGCATGATGATGATTTGTAGCCTTAATATGAACCACAACTTGAACAACTCTGCACATTATCTGAACATCCCCCTATTTCTGCCTTTAAGGTTTTGGCTTCATTACTTTAAGACAAAAATGTCTCACGTCATCATTCATTGCACATCCTCACTAAGGGTTTTTTGGACTTCCTCTACAAGTCATCGGTCATTATCAGCACTACTTTAGCCAGTTCTTCCTCAACTTTGGATGTAAATTGATTTCTTCTTGCCTTTTTGCTCAACTGATGTGGCATCACGTTAAATTGCTGTTATGAAGCTGTGGCTGACTCACAGTCTGGTTCCTGCTCCTGCAGTTGTGTTTCAAGTTCTTCCATTTGTATTTACCTACTAACAGAACCACACTCTCCTCAGACTCCAAAATTGGTCACACGCGTTTCTTCAGACAGGCCACTGACGTGTGACACGTAATCCCTTCATAGGAAATTAGCTCCAGGGGTTGTAGCCAGGAATTTATTTTGACAGGGTCGGAGATCCCCCATTTTATCGTTTGCCGCCAATGTAGAGTTTCGAACGTTTTACAACAGAGCATAATTTTATAAGAAACTTTTTCACTCAAAATAATTAATAATTTCCTAATCAACTGTTTTATATAGTGTTTTGGGCATTTCAAAACAACGTTTTTGAAGTAGTTGTTTCAGTGAGTGTTTGAAACACTGGTTTTCAGAAGCAAATTCTTACTTATTTAGTGTTTCTAGCATTTTATAATTCACAATTTTCTCAATCCAATGTTTGGCTTAGTGCTTTGAACCTTTCAAACAGTGAATAGTTTTATTTAATCTTTTTAAGATGGTGAAACTAAATTTTTAAAGCAATTCTTTCATTTTATGTTTCAAGCCTTTAGAAACAAGGACCCTACTGTCTTCTTGTTTTGTCTTTTGTCTTCAGTTGTTTCATTTAGTTGTTTGGGTGTTTCATGACAGTAAATCAATTCATGAGACAATTGCTACATTTGATTCAAAGTTTCAAAAGCATTTTTTTCTGCCATCACTGTACACAAAATATTTTGGGATGAGTTTTTAAGCCCAAAATCCACCTCCACCTACACCTTTGTTTAGCTCTGCTATAAAACAAAACAAAAAAAAAACAAACCAAAAAAAACCCCCAAAATAACTGTTTGTTCTCAGGGGTTATTTTGTATCCTGTAAAAGTCTGTTTAATTTGTTCAGATGGGCAGCAGGCTGGGAAACGTCAGGCACTGTGGGATTGCTGATAATCCTGTGGTATGATTGCGGTCAAAACTGGGCCCCTGCATGTCAGATAGCACAAACTCTAAAATGGGTGGGACGCACATATGCTCATGTGTGATCTGTGCACACTCATATCTGTTTATACGACACACATGCTGAGGGGATGTTAACAGAAAACATGTTTTTAGCTGACGGGGCAGAGGGGCCGAGCAGCTGCACAAAGGAAACTGGACAAAGCCGTGTTTGTTGTTGTGGCCCTGCCAGTGAGGTCCTCCGTCTGCAGGGGAACAGAGCAGCAGGTTCTCTTTTGGTCTGAACTAAACACAGCATTCAGCTGACCTCTGATCTTATGGAGAGGCGGGAAAATGTGAGTTCCTCTAATAGAATCAACTTCAGTGAGACACAATTTTCGATTAGCTTCAGTCAACCAAAACGAAAGCGTTGGCACATGCGTGCGTGCAGATTTCAGTTGCAGGAGTTCTGTATCTTTGCCTGCATGTATCTGTTGAAAATGGGATTTGTAATGTTTATTAAAGATTCTTTCAATATTTTTTACCCTACAGCGCTCTTTGTGTTTCATGGCTTCCATCCAGTCTTCCATTCCTTTCTTGCTTTCCCCTCTCTACTCATCTTTTTCCACTCTCCCGCTTCTGACTCATATTTACTCACACTTTACTGAGAGCAGATGCTGCTTCGTCTGCATTATTTTCTCCACACTGTGACTTTCTTTGAAAAGAGGAAAGGAACAAACATAATATCATCATATTGTCCTTGATTTATGAAGGAAATATGCTTTTTTTGTTTTGTTTTTTGTTCTCTGAAGCTTTTCCTTCTATTTTGTTATTTATCTTATGTCTTACATAGTGTTGCAGAAAGTTTCTGTTGTGTGGTCTTGAGTCGTTGCTTTAGGCAGAGTGATCCAGATCTTACCGTTGGTGGAATCAAGAGGCATAATTTAAAAAAATCATCCTGTTTGTCATCGTAGAGGAAATAACTGCATTGTTGATGGTAGATGTGCAAAATGGGCTTGAGGAGAAAAGAACGCATACTCTTAGAGTGTGAGGTTCATAGATATTTGGACTTTGGTGTTATTTTTGTACTTTAACCTCTGTCCTCCTCCACCACCACCACCGTGGAGGTGAAATTAAACAATCAAAATGTGCTTGTATAGACTCTGAGCTTTAATTAAAGGTGAAATATCGAATTAGCTTTTAGAAATTATGGCAATTTTTATGCAGTCCCTCCATTTTTTACACTTATTATTCACTGGACAAACTAAATATCAGGATTATTGTTCATACAAATCATCACTTTTACAGCACAATTTTCTTTAGAGAAGTCAGGCGATGGATACATGAACATTTACAAGTCACTGAATATGTCTTTTACTTTGCTTGTCTTTGAATTTATACCAACCATTATGAAATATTAGCAATATCATGTCCGTATATAGAGGGGGTTCAAACCCCCCCCCCCCCCCCCCCCAAGAATTCTACTGGTTTTTTTTCTGATCTGGATATCAACGTTATGTATTTTCTTTTCATTGATAATAAGCAACAAGCACTAACTGTTACACAGCTATTATCACACACCCTCAAGTTTCAATTTCCTCCCTTAAGTGATGAAAGGGGAAACTGCTAGATAAACTTTTCCCATGGGGGTTGAGAATTTTTGCTCCCTGGTCCCTATCCTCCTCTGATATCAAACAGATTAGTAGGCTTGTAAATACCCATGTAGACACACAATTACACTTGTCTGGTTTGTAAAAATTTGTTTGTATGTATAAGCTGAGAAATAAAGGGAGCTTCTCCTTCCTGTTGCAAATACTGTAAAGGTGCAAATAGTCGTGTGTGATTTATTATGTGAATTTCGCGAGTTAAACAAGGTCGCCAAATTAAATACCACTATTTTAATACATAAGTTACATATACGTACATATTCATAATGTAAACGCGAATATTAATACTGCTAAATACGAGGTCTGTTAGAAAACTACCTAGAAAACAACCTTTTTATTTTTTGCAAAAACTATATGGATTTGAATCATGTGCGCTTGCATCAGCCAAGCTTGAACCTTCGTGCGCATGCGTGAGTTTTTTCACGCCTGTCGGTTGTGTCATTCGCAACCGACAGGCAGGTATAAAGTTTGCATTAATGTTATCTTGGTTCTTCCTGAGTGGTTCTTATGGCAACTGATCCAATCCCAAGCAAGGACTATTTGTATATAAAAATGTATTTCCTAAAATGATACATTTTGGGTTTCATATGAAATTTATGTAGCTTTTTACCCCTCGAAATCCTCAAAAAGCTTCTGCTTCGGGGAGCTTCGCCCCCCTGAGCCCCCCACGAGGGCGTTGCCCCTCGACCCCACCGGGGGCCCTGCGGCCCACTGGACCCCCAACTCAAGGATTTCAACCCCCCCCCCTTTCACATTCCTATATACGGCCCTGAATATGGTATTGTGTAATAAATTTGTTGAGAGTAGGCAGTTGTCAAAAAGTGTGACTGTCCAAATACTTATGGCCCCCTCTCCATGGCAACATTTGACTGACTCATTGACTTTCCAATCATTGGCCTGCAGCAGTGTGGCTTTTTCAGCATCCTGTCTGACTCAAGGATTCATCTCAGTTTTAAGGAAACAGTACATGGATCATCTCGTCCACCCTTTCCTCCCGAGTGGTCTAACCCTCGCTGTGGCGACAGATTTAGAGATGGAGGAAAGAGGCTGGATAGAGGAAACAGTAGTCAGAGGAAATATATAAGATGTTTAGTGTTGAGGATTTTCCTGCAATTGTTTTTTTTTAAACTTATGACAGATTTGCTGCACACGGATTTAAAGACAGCAATGAAATCTCAGTTTTGGCACCGTTTGAATTTAAAGTTTGGACAGTTTTTGTTTATTGTTTCTCATCTGTTCTACTGCAGTAAAATGCAGATCACTTTAAGGCCCAGAACACTTGGACTGTTGATGCTTCTGTCTGTCCTCTGCTGCAGCCTAGCGGACTTTGTAAGTATAACATGCTACCCGTTAAAGCGCCACACAGGCAGTTTTGCTTGTTTGAGTGCTGTAATTACAGATCTTACTGCTGCAAAAGTCTGATAGGAAGACAGTTTGTAACTCTGGAGTACTAGAAAGGGTTAGCTTGAACTGCACAGCCATCAAAAAAGTAAAGGCACCGACACTGTGCACTATATTCTGCCTTCCATCTTTCTATACTAGTCAAATTCCTTTTGGATGCACTTGAAAACTTTACCCCCCAAAAATGAAGGAACATTTCTGTTTTGATCTTTGACACAGAGGAAATGGCTCTTTTCTGTAGCAAAAGTTCTTCTGGCATAGATCTCTTGCTTTGCACCAAATTGATCTTGGGTTCAAAGCCCACCTGTCCCCCAATCTCATCTGTCTGGAGTTGCATCAGGTGGGCATCTAGTGTAGTTATATATTTATTTGATCCTCAATTTATGATTTAGCTCTTAATTCTCAAAAAACACATTGCTTTCCTGCGGCTGACTCTGACATGTTCCGTGTCGGGTTCCTATATGCACTATGGACGTGCAGTATTACCATGTGATACAATGTAAGAGCACTGAAATTATCCTTTGGGTGGATGGTTTTAATCAAGTGCAAGGTGGATTTTCACCCTGCACTGACAAAAACTAAAGCTGTCTGTAAGGAAGGAAACCAGCTTTGGAAGAGACTTTACACTGATTTAAAGCAGACTCCGCTGTTGATTCACAAACTGTCTATATAAATAAGTGATTGTCTGTGTCCATCTCTGCACTGTTTTAAATGTGTCCTTGCTTTGGCAGGCGGAGCTGCTCCGTTCTAAGAGAGGGACTCGCTTTTACAGAGGTGAGAGTGATTGGAAACCACTCAGACGGACCTTATTGATTATTCGTGTCGACAAGTCATCACCTTCCTCTGTCACCTGTGAGCCTGATCACCTTTGTCTGCCCTCATACATCATCATCGTCATCCTTTGATTCTTTGAGTTCTCTGTTGTTGTTGTGCTTTTTGTCATGTCTGCCTTTAGTATGTTTTTCCCCCATGTTGAAGACTGTCTGTTTATTGTGTGTGTGTGTGTGTGTGTGTGTGTGTGTGTGGTCACAGCACATTGTGTGGATACTGAGACATCAGCGGTGCGTAGTTTTGGGGACACTTGGCTGCGATGGAGGGGACAGCGTGTGGAATTTTGCCGTTGTGCAGTAAGAGGACGAGAGCAGTGTCATTTTGTGCCTGTCATCAGTGAGTGTGCATGGATGTGCACGCACACACACACACATACTCTTCATTTCTTTTTTCTTAACTTACTACTTCACTGTAAACCTGGATAAGTTTATATTTATTTACTTTATGCAGTTATTAGAAACTGAAATGACCTGATGGAATTTTCAGCTGACCCCCGCTTCGGAGGACAACTTTGCTTTTAGTGACACGATTAGTTTCAAATTAGGCAGTCTCACAATATTACAATCTCAAAATATTACATTCACAAAAAGAAAAAAAAAAATTCAGTGCTTCCTTCACGATCCCTTTTCAGTGAGAAAATGCTAATATATGGAAGGAGGGCAGACATATAACAAAAATATACAAAACAAAAATATACAAAATGTAAGACAAATAACACAGAACAAAGTGAGAGAGACAAGAGACGATACAGGGATATGAAGAGTAAGACAGATTGACAGGACAGTTTAACAAACATGACCAGGCACAGACTAAAGATATGTTGTTGCAATCGTGTGGAGTGAACTGTGATGAAGTGGTTATGTTTGGGGATGCTGAGGTTGATCAAATATGCTGTGTACAGTGCACCTGGAAAGTATTCACAGCACTTTAGTTTTCATGTTTTATGTTACAGCCTTTTTCCAAAATGGATGAAATTCATTTTTTTCCTCAAAATTCTACACACAGTACCCCATAATATTAACACACCATCCCTTCCCCGCTGCTCCCTCATTTTCAGTCAGGGTCGTTGAATGTTGGTGTTGTCTTTGTTAATTTCTGTTCACTCGCTGTGTTTTTGACCTCTAACACTCTGATCCTTCTTCATGTCTCTAATGTCATTCGTGTGTTCACATCCGTGTTATTTCATTGCCTTCAAATGAGTGGTCATTGGGTTTCTGGTGTTTAGAGTGGCCTTAGTTTAGTCTGAGGTCGTTTGAAACACTTTTTCCAGGCAAGACTTCACGCACACTTTCGCCCTCATTGATGAGTGCTGTGAAGCACAGTTACTCCTCCCTCAGACAAATTACAACCACACTTTAGTCTGCCAAACTGCACGGTCTGTGAGCCCATACGGCTGGAAGTGAGTGCAACATTAGCCATTAAGAAATGCTGAAATAATAAATAAAAAACCAGAAGGATGTTGGCAGAATCCCAAGAATGAAACCACCAGCAGGATGTGACACTATTGGAAAAGTCAGGGTAGTCAAGATCGTGCTATATTTGAAGATAGAGTTATTTTGCAGAAAAAACTACAAGAGTGAACTGAGAAAATGACTAAATGGTTGATTGTGTGTCTTTTTTAGACTGCTATAGGTCTCGCTGTTATAATGGAGGGACCTGTAAGGAGGCTGTGTACTCTTCAGACTTCATCTGCCAGTGTCCTCCAGGATTCAGTGGCTCTCAGTGTGAGATCAGTAAGTCCTCTTCAAGATCATTCATCAACATTTAAATCTGAACTGCTGGTACAAACTCAGACTGTACTTTGTTTTCTGCAGTGGTTGTTTTGGAAGTTGAACAGAGCCACAGTGCAAATCCACTGTGACCCTCAAAAACAGGTTAAATTTACTGTTGACTCTAAATTAATTCTATCGTTAGCAGGATAATGTCATCAAATCACCCAAATATTAATCTTACTTTTGTGCCCCTCTATGCATTTAAGTTTTGCTATTAACATACAAAATACTGAAAGGTGTTGGACTCTGTTATCTCAGAACTTGTGAAATTTTCTGCGCCTGCCTGTTTTGTGCTTTCCAGCTGCAGGCTTACTCTGTTTTCTAATGGTGAAAAAGAAGTCAGCAGGCTACTTGACTTTCTCTTATTGTGACCCATTTTTTTGCAGAATCATTTCCTGCTGAGATAAGACTGCCATTCCACTGAATCTGTGAAATTGACTCACTCACTCATCTTCAACTGCTTACCCCAATTAACCCTCTGGGGTCCGAGGGCATTTTTTTGGACAGTTCACTCGCCTGGCATAAATGTTTTATTATTGCTGTTAACAGCTCTCCCTGCATCCCATAATCAAGTTTTATGTCTCTTTTTTCAGGACAACCTGTACTTTCAAAATATATATGCTATAGTTGTGTTTTATAAGTGTAATAAAGGTTTACAATCAGAAATAAGAAAGGAAAAAGTAAAGCGGAAAAATAATTTTCCACACACATTTATTCAAAACACACAGCAAACTATAATAAACTAGTAACACATCACTCCTAAAAACAATCTTTGGTGTGTCACGTGAGGTGAATCTGCCCTACGATTGGATTTTGGAAAACCATGTAACGGTGAACCAATTCCTGATTCGGACAGGATGCCAGTCTGTCGCAGGGCAACATATAGACAAACAAACACATTCACACCTGCACACACACAATTTAAAGTTTCCAATCCACCTAACCTGCATTCCACTAAACATTAGACGTCTTATTGGCATGCAGATCATGTCTATATTGCGTCCGTAGGGTCCATAGAACATCCATAAGACGTCTAATGTTTAGAGGGATGTCTTTGGATGTGGGAGGAAGCCGAGCACCCAGAGGGAACCCACGAGGAAAACATGCAAACTCCACACAGAAACATTACAGGTGGGAATCAGTCCCATGACCTTCTTTCTGTGAGGCAACAGTGCTAACCACTAAGTCACCATGCTGCCCTGTCAAATTGACCGTCAGTCAGAAATCATACACCTCATCCACTTTGTGCTATGTTATCTTCAGCTAAGCATGAGTCCAATGGGCCTTAGGCCTGCGTAGGATTTATATGTTCTATTTCTTTCTGACAACTGTTTTGGAAACAGAGCAATAATTATTATAATCTATACTATAATTCACCAAATGTCCATCCATCTGTTTGATCCTGCATCACACTGAAACGACTCATCTGATTGCAGTGATTTTCGTTCTGCGTCATCTATGTAGATTCTGGAGCAAAGTAGAGAAGCTTGAATCTTCGACTGGACTGGGTTGCTTGACGCGAGGACGTTTCGCTTCAAATCACAGAAGCTTCCTCAGCTAAAATTCTCGACCACCAGAGCAAGAATTTTAGCTGAGGAAGCTTCTGCGATTTGAAGCGAAACGTCCTCGCATCAAGCAACCCAGTCCAGTCGAAGATTCAAGCTTCTCTACTATGGAAACCACCTGGACAACTGAGAGCCTACACAGAAACATCCTGGAGCAACATAGGGGGTTTAATTTACACGTGCCCCTCATAGGTATATAGAAATAGGTACTATTATCTCAGACAAAGGTATTAGCAGGCTAACTAGCCACAATTCTTCTTTTATGTAGTTTTGTGGCAGTTGCCAGACTGACAACCGCTTTACCGCCACCATCTGGATGGGAGTGTGAAATGTCCGTTCCTCTGTTCCCACATCTTGCTGAAACAGCTTATCTGAATGCTTCATTCTGTGTTGTCTATATAGACACTGGGGTAACATGGGTGGTGGGAGTAAGTTTTGCATGCCACTCATACATATATGGCATTAGGTACTATCATCTCAGACTAAAGTATTAGCATCCTAACTGCTCACAACTCTTCTGTGACATTTTAAGGCAGTTGGCAGAGTGACAGCTGCATTTCTGACACCATCTTGCCGGGAGTGTAAATCGCCACTGAATCCAAGCACCTGGTGTCACGTACTGAGAATACCCCAGTACCAGATTTGTATATTTGCTATCTGTGCATGAATGAAAAAGAGGGTGTGTGTTCTGTACTGAGTATACCCTTTCTGTGTGCAGACAGAAATCAGGTTTAATGTGAATAAATTCAGATCTTATCTCTGCGAAAAATGGGAAGTTTGTTCTGTACTGACTTTACCCTTTCTGCGTGTGGAGCAAAATCAGGTTTACAGGCAGGTTATTTTTCTCCATTAATTTAAACCAGCTCTTAGTCCTTTTCACATGAAGAAAGTGTAAACTCAGTACAGAACAAACTTCCCGTTTTTTGTGCAAACGCAGATAGCAAATGTACAAATCTGGTACAGGGGTCATCTTCTTCTGTCATAGGGGAGTGGAGTGTGGTTGTGGTGATACTGATACAGAAATAGCTGCGTCAAAATGTATTACTGTTACATCAGTGACCAGTGTGATTGTGAAATGGCAAAACTCTTTGATCAAATGTCCCCATCATGACTATCTTATAGCAAGTAAAAGATGAAGTGATGAATTCCAGGAAATATGATTTCAGCATTTGAAATCTTCACCTAGCAAAGTTCCCACCCATAGGGCAGGTAGTTTGCTAGTTACTATAATAATTACTGTGATTACAGTGCTTATAAGTATTGTTATTATCAGAATAAAACTGATCTTTAACTTTTAACCCCTTCTAAGCCTGTATATCCCATCAATGGGAAATTTCATTTTTTATTTGTGAGATAGTGACAAGCCAAAATGAGGCGGGTGGTAGGGGGTTAAAAACATAAGACACAGGTTTGAACAAATTTGACCCCCAATAAAAATGCCCCACAAGTAACCGAATGAGTCATGAGTGTGTGGTTTCAAAGAAAAAAGAGGAAAGCATCATAAACTACGGAAAGACGCTGTAGGATATGAATATTTGTGTTTCTGTGGGCACCCGTTTGAATCTTCTTGCAACTCCACCCTCTTCGTAAGATAATTATCTAAACCCCAGTGCTCAAAGCCAAGTGATTTCAGCTGAAGAGTGATGAGTTATGAGTAACCACACTCAACAAATCTGATTTCTTTTACAGTTGTCATGGGGATTGTTTAAAACCAGATTGAAAAAATATCTAATAAATGCCTTTATAACAATTTTTAAATGTCTTTTGCATAAAAGCTTTAGCTGTTTCCTGAAATACGTTTTTATAATTGCTCAAATAAAGACGTAAAGACGATGTTTTTCCAGATGCAGTATGCATAATTGTATTGTGTCAGAATAAACAATGAGCTGCATGTGTGCCCTTTCTGCCGCAGACACCAATGAGAAGTGTGTTGTGGGGCAGGGTGGAGGGTACCGAGGCACATGGAGCTTCAGCCAAACAGGAGCCGAGTGCATCAACTGGAACGCAACATCTCTGAGGGGATGGAGGTTTACAGCCAAAAAACCAGATGCCAGCAGTCTTGGACTGGGCAACCACAACTTCTGCCGGTAGGTGACCATTTCAGGCTTGTTCATACCTCTGTCCCACAGAGCGTTAATTTCCATTTCATCCCGTTTCATCCTGAATAGCAAATTGGGGCACACTACAACTTTGTGATCCAGCTCAGTCTTGAACAAACCCGGTATATGTACTACTTATAGCCATTATCGCACCAGTTTTAAAATTGGGTTGAAATTTTCAAGCTGTTCATCCCAATTCACCAAACTGGCGTCATTACGCGGTCACTTCTGGGTGTTCTCTTTAAATGGGGTTGTCCTAGTGAGTACAGCTTGATACTTGTTTGACTGTGCTCCACTGGGGTAACAATTTGAAACAAAAGCAGTGTTTGTTGCAGTTCTGGCTGAGAGTGCAGCTGGGTGCAGCTTTATTTTGTTTTCAAGTGAGTTGCCAGGTATGCATTTTATAAGCCAGCCTGATAGGAGGCATGCCGGAGTAAGCCATTTCATCCTGTTTTTGCACTTTTTCTGGATGGTGGGAGATCGTAATAGAACAGTGCCCTGTGGAAAAAAGGGTGTAAAGAAGAAACCTCAAGGGCTCTGTCTTTTAGCTGGAAAACATTGCACAGTACTGCTAGTTTCCACCTGATGCCTGGTGGTTTTCGTGCCCAGCAGGCATGTCCTCTAACCAAGAGTCTTCTTGTGGTCATATGAATCATATCATCTGGCAAAACAATGTGTTGGTGCCTTTGCCCAGAAAAAAACAAGTCTAAAGTCCGCTGTAGAGGATTTCTTGGATTTAATGAGTAGAATCGTCTGTTCACAGGGATGCCCACTAGTGCAGCATAAAATTAATAACAAAATAAAAGTAATATCCAATAGAACAAAACAAAACAAAATCTTAATAACACTTTCTTGTACATTTTTTAAATTTTTGCTTTACTTTCTCCCCGCAGCTGGGCCAGATGGGCATGTCAGTTTAAGCAGGATGTTACACTCAGTTCACACCCTCACGGTAGCAAAAATAATTTGAACAAACCACAGTTCCACTCGCGCTGCGCTGTGCATTTTTTAACCACGATCTCATTCATTCATCTTCTACCGCTTAGTCCAATTAAGGGTCGTGGGGGGCTGGAGCCTATCCCAGCAACGATAGGGCGCGAGGCGGGGTACACCCAGGACAGGACGCCAGTCTGTCTTAGGGCCACAAACACACAAACAAACACAGACACACACACACACCCATGGACAATTTAAAGAGTCCAATCCACCTAACCCGCATGTCTTTGGATGTGGGAGGAAACCGGAGCACCCGGAGGAAACCCACGCAAACACGGGGAGAACATGCAGACTCCACACAGAAAGGCCACGGGAATTGAACCCACGACCTTCTCGCTGTGAGGCAACAGTGCTAACCACTAAGCCACCGTGCTGCCCAACCACAGTCTCAGTAGACTCAAAAAACTTCATTGCAAAAGAGAAGAGGTCTGAGGGGGACTACTGATTGTGCAGCACCTGAGCATCAGTACAGATGGTGATGTGATTTTAATGAATTGTGCAGGAATCCTGCAGTTTGGAATGTACTGTTGTATTTATTATGTGATAAACACAGATTATTTGTATATTTTATAAATGTCACAGTAGCTGAGAGGACAGTACAGTGGTGCAAGCAGTTAGCATGCTTACCTTATAACAAAAAGGTTCCCTGTGCAATGCCTCTTATGACCCAATCTGGAACTTTTTTGAATGTGAAAGAAAATAATTATTGTTCTGAGGTGGTGTGTGTTATTGTGTCAGAAATGTCTTACGCAATCAGTGACAGTCATTGTATTCAGTTTTCATCTTTGCCACTTTCTCTTGCTTCAGAAACCCTGACAACGACAACACCCCCTGGTGTTACATCTATAGAGGCACCCAGGTTGTCTGGGAGTTCTGCTCCTTGCCCAAGTGTAAAGAAGGTACAGCTTTACAAAATAAAAAAAAAAAAAAAAGTTCAAAATCTTCAATCCAATGCAGCCAAACTTCATGTGTGTGTTTGTGTGTGTGTGCGAGTGTGCATCTGCACCCATTCCAAATACATTAGTGATGTATGTGTGTGTGTCTGATGCCAGTGATATGTGTAAAAGGTCAGTTGATCAAGTGATGAGTCACCGTATATTCGCAAAACAAAACAAAACAAAAAACCCTGTAATACCTTCAGTTTTATTTATTTATTTTTACAAGTTTCTGATTTTAACAATCAGAAATTTGAGAAATTTGAGATTGTAAGTTCATCTGAATCTCAGTTTTAAGTTGGTCAAACAAATACCTGAGTAAAATGAACAACTCAGTGCAGTCTATAGGCTTTGATGTTTTGCATTTTACCACTTGTACTCTGTGTGTTTTGAAACAGATAAGTACAGAGAGTGTGTCCTGGGCTCTGGTAAGTCATACAGAGGTACCACAGCTGTTACTAAGAGTGGCTCTCATTGCATTCCGTGGGACTCCGCTGCTGTAATGCACAAACTCAACAATGCCTGGAGATCTGATGCTGTGGAACTCGGGTTGGGCAACCACAACTTCTGCAGGTACAAATGACAGAATGCAGAAAATGAGATAATAATGGACGTACAAATATGCAAATATGTTGAAACATCAGAATAACCCAAGTCTTCACCCACTTCCTTAAATTATCAGGAATCCAGATGGTGATGTGGGTCCTTGGTGCCACATCACTAAGAACATGCATCTGACGTGGGAGCTGTGTGACATAAATAAATGCTGTGAGTTCTCTTCAATGTGTGTTTTAATTCAGTGGTGGATCAATGCAAAAGCTTGTCTGGGCTAAAAATCAGGAGCTCCTAGTCACAAGGGCCCCCATATTTTTCTCGACAAATATTGTAGGCAGCACACATAATACCACAAACTATTAGCAGAAAAAAACACACAATATTACAAAAAATGACAATCACAGGCAATGAATGACACGTACTGATGACTGCTAACAGAACATTGCCCCATTGCATGTTGGAAATCGATGTACCTTCAGACACTGCTACGGTATTTGTATCTGTATTAAATCTAAAATAAAAATGACGTACAATGGTTTGGGGCCCTCCATGACAAGAGTTTTATAAAAAAAAAAAAAAAAAAAAGAGTATTTTGCCATACAATGTTCATCAAGTGCTACCACGTATTCTGTGATAATAATAATAATAATAATTGGGACATGCTGAGATTACCCTTACCAAAAAGTAGTACATACAAGTATGTTTCAAGTATACTTCCAGTTTACTTTTTATATACTTATCAGTACTATTTTTTGGTAAGGGTAGGGAAACTGCATATGCTAACACTAACCTCTCTATTGGTGCTAAACACAGTTGACGCTAACTACAGATGATGCTAAATGCTGCAGTTAACTGCAGTTGGTGTGATCATATATGCTAACGCAAACCGCTGTAGCTAACTGCAGTTGATGCTAGCTAATGATGATGCCAAAAACTACAGTTAACTTTATTGGCACCATCCACAGTTAGCATCAACTCCGGTTAGCTTGCTCATTTACAGTATCACTAACTGCAGTTTGTGTTTTCTTTAACATCATAATCATATGCAGCATGTTGGCATAGCAATGTTTGGTGGAAAGAAACTGTATGCACCAGATCTGGAACTCTGGTAATTTTACAAAACCCTGTATTATTTCAGCTGGAAGGTATATTTCTAATCTGATTATGCTAATCACAACTGTTGTCTGTCTTTTTAGTGAGGCGTCCAGCTATTATCACCACTCTGGTCCCTCGTGGTCCAACCACTAACAACCATAACAAACGTAAGACATTGTGTGCTGTCTTTGCATAAAAGCTGCCATCGTAAACTACAAATGTAATTTAACCAACATTCTGCATCGTGTCCTCTAGCAACATGTGGACAGCGTACAGACAACTCCCTAAATCGACCAGCTTTCCGAATCTTCGGAGGCAGTGAGAGCGACATCTCAGAGCAGCCTTGGCAGGCTGCCATTAATGTTTACCACAGACGCCAGCGACTGCACTTTCACCGATGTGGGGGAGTCTTGATTGACTCCTGCTGGGTCCTGTCAGCTGCGCATTGCTTCGAGGAGAGGTAAGAGAAAAAAGAGCTTACATCCACATTGTGCACAGTTTAGCGTGCTTTGTTTGCAACTTGCAAACACACTGAGCGTCTGTTTCAGAGATAAAGCGGAGGAGCTGCAGGTGATTCTCGGCAGGACGTTTCGGAAGCAGAATTCCTCCAGCGAGCAGATTTTCGACGTTGAGAAGTACTGGATCCATGAGAAGTTTGACAACGACACATTTGATAATGACATAGGTGGGTGAATATTAAGAAAACACACACACACACACACACACACACACACACCCACACACACACACACACACACACACACACACACACACACACACACACACAGAGGGCTCTGTGTCCCTCTCTTAAATTCAAATGTAAAGACACCAGAAACTGTGTTGCCAGATCTTCAGTCTGCTGGAAATGATTCTAAATCTCTTTTTACTTTCAGCTCTGCTGAAGCTGCAGACGGACATTGGTATCTGTGCCATAAACTCTCCAGAGGTTCAGCTGTGTGTCTGCCTATCGTGGACTGGTGCTGCCTGACTGGACCGAGTGTGAGATCTCAGGCTACGGAAGAAACACTGAATGTGAGAAATCATTCTTTCAAAGTTATTGCAAAAAATGTCAGGCTGAAACTCACTCAAGACAAATTTAACACTTTACACTTTACAATTAAATGGACAGCATTTATGTAGCGCTTTTCCATCTGCATCAGACGCTCAAAGCGCTTTACAGTTATGCCTCACATTCACCCATTCACACACACACACACACACACACACCAGTGTTAGGTTGCTGCCATGCAAGGTGCTCACTACACACTGGGAGCAACTTGGGGATTAAGGACCCTTGCCCAAGGGACCTTAATGATTTTCTGGTCAGGCTGGGGTTTGAACCAAGGATCCTCTGGTCTGAAGCTCAACGCTTAACCACCCCCCAACCCCCAATTCTTAAAGCTACAGTGTGCAAGACTTAGCAGTCTTTCTGAGCAGATATGGAATACAGCATTCATAACCATATGTTCATTAGCGGAGACAAACAAGTTTGAGAGCCCTCAGTTTTATGAAATGGCTCATACATATTGCTTATCACAAGTGAAATCGAAGGAGCATGAATCCCAATCACCAAAGAAGTGAAAACATGAAGGCCAACAAAAGTGTAATTAGCGACAGAAGTTTGCAACCTCACCACTAGATGACGCTAAATGTTACCTGCTGCAAAAATACTGTTAAATACTGCAAAAACGTTTGAGTTGGTTGTTGACTTCAGTAAAAAATAGATCTTATGCTCCCATCATATTAAATGGCGCTGAGGTGAAAACAGTTGAAAACTGTAAATTTCTGGGATTGATTTTATCTGATGACTTGAGCTGGAATTATAACACCAACGAAATTGTTAAAAAGTCTCGACAACGGCTTTTTTTTCAGCGTAAGCTGAAAGAATTTACTCTGAACAAGAATATTCTCTTAAATTTTTTATCACAGCTGCATTGAAAGTCTTCTTACAAACACTATAACTGCATGGTTTGGAAATGCCACTGCTAAAGAAAGGAAGGCTTTGAATAGAGTGGTTCGTTCAGCCAGTAGGACTATTGGTGTGGAACTGTCTGTCTTGGAGGACATTTACAATAAAAGGCTTAAGTCCTGGTCTTTAGCGATTACTAAAGATCTCCTGCATCCTGCCAGGACCTGTTTGAGCTTCTTCCTTCGGGTAGGCGCTATCGGTCTATTAAATGTGGGACATCACGTTATAGAAAAAGTTTCTTCCCACAAGCCGTGGCAATGATCAACACTCTTTGAATAGTTTTAAATGTATCTTAATTATTTTGTGGCTTTGTTGTTTTTATGGCATTTTTTATGTTTATGTCTTTTTATTGTTGTGTAGTCTTGCTAGTGCACTTTTGAGCTCCTTGCACCATTTTTCCAATGTGGTTTTTAATACTGCAATGGCAAATAAACTTGAACTTGATGCTGTAGGTTTTACTCACATGGGACAACAAGGGAAATGTGACACTTGAAATCAGCTGTAGATCATTTTATCTGCTGATTGTCAATAACATAACACAGGACTCCAGGCTACCTTGTCAACCCCCCCCCCCCCCCCACCCCCCCCCCACCCCAAAAAAAAAATGCTGTAATTGTGATGCTGTACACCTGATCTGTAAAAGATCACTGTTTTTCTTTGGATGGACTACTGAGAAAAGTGTGTGAATAAATAAATAAAATATAAAGATATACACTCAACAAAATATAACAGAAACACTTTTGGTTTTGCTCCCATTTTGTATGAGATGAACTCAAAGATCTAAAACTTTTTCACATACACAATATCACCATTTCCCTCAAATATTGTTCACAAACCAGTCTAAATCTGTGATAGTGAGCACTTCTCCTTTGCTGAGATAATCCATCCCACCTCACAGGTGTGCCATACCAAGATGCTGATTAGACACCATGATTAGTGCACAGGTGTGCCTTAGACTGCCCACAATAAAGGCCACTCTAAAAGGTGCAGTTTTGTTTTATTGGGGGAGATACCAGTCAGTATCTGGTGTGACCACCATTTGCCTCATGCAGTGCAACACATCTTCTTCGCATAGAGTTGATCAGGTTGTCAATTGTGGCCTGTGGAATGTTGGTCCACTCCTCTTCAATGGCTGTGCGAAGTTGCTGGATATTGGCAGGAACTGGTACACGCTGTCGTATACGCCGGTCCAGAGCATCCCAAACATGCTCAATGGGTGACATGTCCGGTGAGTATGCCGGCCATGCAAGAACTGGGACATTTTCAGCTTCCAAGAATTGTGTACAGATCCTTGCAACATGGGGCCGTGCATCATCCTGCTGAAACATGAGGTGATGTTCTTGGATGTATGGCACAACAATGGGCCTCAGGATCTCGTCACGGTATCTCTGTGCATTCAAAATGCCATCAATAAAATGCACCTGTGTTCTTCGTCCATAACAGACGCCTGCCCATACCATAACCCCACCGCCACCATGGGCCACTCGATCCACAACATTGGACATCAGAAACTGCTCACCCACACGACACCACACACGCTGTCTGCCATCTGCCCTGGACAGTGTGAACCGGGATCATCCGTGAAGAGAACACCTCTCCAACGTGCCAAACGCCAGCGAATGTGAGCATTTGCCCACTCAAATCGGTTACGACGACGAACTGGAGTCAGGTCGAGACCCCAATGAGGATGACGAGCATGCAGATGAGCTTCCCTGAGACGGTTTCTGACAGTTTGTGCAGAAATTATTTGGTTATGCAAACCGATTGTTTCAGCAGCTGTCCGAGTGGCTGGTCTTAGACGATCTTGGAGGTGAACATGCTGGATGAGGAGGTCCTGGGCTGGTGTGGTTACACGTGGTCTGCGGTTGTGAGGCTGATTGGATGTACTTCCAAATTCTCTGAAACGCCTTTGGAGACGGCTTATGGTAGAGAAATGAACATTCAATACACGAGCAACATCTCTGGTTGACATTCCTGCTGTCAGCATGCCAATTGCACACTCCCTCAAATCTTGCGACATCTGTGGCATTGTGCTGTGTGATAAAACTGCACCTTTCAGAGTGGCCTTTTATTGTGGGCAGTCTAAGGCACACCTGTGCACTAATCATGGTGTCTAATCAGCATCTTGGTATGGCACACCTGTGAGGTGGGAGGGATTATCTCAGCAAAGGAGAAGTGCTCACTATCACAGATTTAGACTGGTTGTGAACAATATTTGAGGGAAATGTGATATTGTGTATGTGGAAAAAGTTTTAGATCTTTGAGTTCATCTCATACAAAATGAGAGCAAAACCAAAAGTGTTGCGTTTATATTTTTGTTGAGTGTATTTCTGTGTTAATGTAAAGCTGTTGGCTTCATCGCCGGTGACCTCCAACACTCACTGGATCGGTTCGCAGCCGAGAGTGAAGCGGCTGGGATGAGGATCGGCACCTCTAAATCTGAGGCCATGGTTCTCAGCAGGAAACCGATGAATTGCCTACTCCGGGTAGGGAATACGGCCTTGCCCCAAGTGAAGGAGTTCAAGTACCTCGGGGTCTTGCGCACGAGTGAGGGGACGATGGAGCGTGAGATTGGCCGGAGAATCAGTGCAGCAGGGGCAGTATTGCATTCGCTCTACCGTAATGTTGTGATGAAAAGGGAGCTGAGCCAACAGGTGATGCTCTTGATCTACTGGTCATTCTTCTTTCTGCTCTCACCGATGGTCATGAGGGTTGGGTAATGGAAGAAAGAACTAGATTGCGGGTACAAGCGGCCGAAATGGGTTTCCTCAGGAGGGTGGCTGGTGTCTCCCTTAGAGGTAGGGTGAGAAGTTCGGTCATCCGTGGGGAGGTCGGAGTAGAGCCGCTGCTCCTTTGCATTGAAAGGAGCCAGCTGAGGTGAAAAAAAAACCCAACAAAACTGGAATGAATAATTTTTTTTCCTTTGCTGTGTGTATGTGTGCGTCCGTGCATGTATTCACAGTGGCTGAGGGGGCTCAGCCTTTCATAGATATAAATAGGGGGAACTGCATGGGAAAATGTTGGGAACCACTGAATTACACTATACTGTGTTGGAAGTGGACCAGAGGGTTGTGGGTTTCATACCTAATTTGACTGAGGAAAAGTTTGGTCCTTTGGGTTCTTAATCCCCAAGCTGCTGCTCCCTGTGTGTATCTGAGCATCTCACGTGGCAGCTCCTGATATGATCTGCACATGAATGGGTGAATATATGGCTTTGATCCTCTCCGACTGAAAAAACACTTCAGACGTGCCGTCCGTTCAGACGTGAATGTACTGTAACAGCAGAGAGCAGCAGTAACACACAAACCTTTCTGTCTTTTCCACAGTTGCTGCAGAGTATTCTGAGCGTGTAAAGAGAGGACATGTTCGCCTATGGCCGAAGGAACGCTGTGTCCCCGATGTGCTATCTGGACGTCCAGTTACTGACAACATGCTGTGTGCAGCTGACACCCGAGGTCTGGATGACGCTTGCAAAGTGAGAACTGGTGACCTTTGCACTTGATTGATAAATCATTGCTGGGAGCCCACTGTGTTAAATCTGTCGTTTCTTTTTGGGTACAGGGAGACTCCGGTGGCCCACTCGTCTGTCAGAATAACAACAGGATGACTCTGATGGGTGTGATCAGCTGGGGTGACGGCTGCGGCCAGAAGGACAAGCCTGGTGTCTACACCCGTGTCACCAAATACACTGACTGGATCAGCCGCATAATGAAATCAAACCAGGTGTAAAACAAGAGAGAAGACAGAGTGGGTGGACAGTTCATCAGTGAGAAAACCTACAGGACTCTGGTTTTCTGTAGAGTCTGGTTTCATGGTCATCTGACTCCAAAGTGATGGAAGGTTGAAGATGCAGGAGAAGGACCTCAGTCAGCCTTTGAGTGCAGTATGGAAAAGCATTTCTCCTGCTCCGTGCTGTCTCCAATCTGCTATAGATATGGACAGAAACACAAAGTTGCATTTATAAGCACTTTTAACTCTTTTTGGGTTATTTCGGCCTAAATAATGCACTTCATTCTTTCTTCAAATTTAACACTGTTTTTAATCATTCCTGATGCTCGGCACGGTGATCACCAAGTGAGCTGGAATCTGAATGAATTAGCGAAGAGAAAAACAACAAAAAAAACAAATGAGGCAACCGATTGTTAAAAAAATATTTGGGTTTAGTAAACACAAATAATTTGACCATCAAAATTTATTTTATGTAATATTAACTCCATTCATTTGTGTTAAATCAGCGTAAATGGGTATAATATTGTAATGTCCTAAATGTTTTAATCACGTTGCGCTGTGGCAAACAGAAGCCACAGGTTTTGATCAAATGACCTCTGGTTTGTTCACAATCTGATGGACTATGTGAGCCAAAGTTACTGGTGTTCCTGCTTTAGATTAAGTGTCATCAAGCTTGTTTTCCCTTTTAGGAAGAAAGCCTGAACAAATCTGGACTTACATAAATAATTTGGATGCTGTAAATGCTGGAATCAAACCACAAAGGAAAGTGGCACTGGCTGAATTTCTGTAAGAAAGCCACTGCTATGACAGTGTGCTGTTCAGAAATCAGACTTAGCTACCTTTTTGTAACACTCAAATGAATTAAATTGATTCCAGATTAACTTAACAAATAATATTTATGCCAACTTGTTGAACTTCATTTGGACAAGCTAATTTGTTTGAGTGTTACTAGTCAAAGCAATTTAATGAGCATTTCTTTTTTTGGTGTTGGTGGATCAGTCCCCAGGTACTTCTGTGTGTCATTGTGTCCTTTAAAGAGACAAATTCTCAAACACGTTCAAGCCCCAACCTACTTCGGGTATTGTGTAAATACTGATGATATTTTTGTTGTTGTTGGGTTTTTTTTAAGTTCTGTTAAACTTTTAGTCTGTAAGCTGAAACAACTGAAAATATTTTAGTAAATTTAATTAATATTTAAATTTAGCTGCCAGTTACAATTGGACAACCAGTTGCCTTATATGTATTATTATTAGCATCATCATCATTATTATAATATTATTATTATTGTTATTATTATTATTGTTAAATTGAAGTGGGGATTTTGAGGTTTGTGCAAGGAATGTGTCACAGATGTTTTTTTTTTGTTTTTTTTTGTACATGTGCAATATGTTGAAAGACTTTTTTTTTTGCAAAATGTCCTGCCTTTGTGTATTTGGGTTTGGGAGACAGAACAGAGACTTCAGTCCAAACAACAAAAGTTATCTGCTGGTTCAGATTTTGCTGTTTCTTTGCAGTTTTGCTTCCAGTTTTTTGTTTTTTACTTTTTTCTGCCAAAACTTGGGTTGAGCCTAACAAGTGTATGACAGGAAGTGAGTTTGAATGTTTATTCTATGTTGATTCTAACAGTCAGGTTTACTATGTAATTTTGCCAGATTTTTTTTTTCTTTTTTTTTGAGTATCCAAACTATAAAAGTTTTGGAAACTTGTTGTATAAGCAATCAGAAATGTTTCCATTTGCCCTGATACTTATATGGCCGCCATCTTGGATTTTACAAAATGGCTGCCGTAAAAAAAAAAAGAAAAGGTTTTTGCCAATATCTTAGCTTCTAAATAACCTAGAAATTTGATTTTGACAGCTAAAGCACCATTTCAGGTCTAGGACTAGCTGGCTGACTTAAGGAGTACAGTTAATTGCTCTCTTGAAAGCGTGTTAAGGGTGCAGACACTCCTTAAAAATGATGGCCTGATTAAGGTACAGTACTGTTCAACATACATGAAATATAGGCCTACTACAAATCAGACCACTACCAAAACATGTCCTTGTGGTTGGTGCTTATTATGGCCTAATACTAATTGGGGCTATGAAATTAATAGTATTTGCAAGAACTTCTGTAACAAATGTCTCAACACATCTGCAACTACAGCTAGGAGCATTGGATTCATTGGCCCTGAAAAAAGGTAGTTTAACTGTTAAAATAAAGCCGTAGGTTATTGTTATTTAGAAGGATATTGGATAATTTTTTTTACAGCAGCCATTTTGTAAAATCCAAGGATGGCGGCCATATAGGACTCAGAGAAAATGAAAACATTGTTTTGTAATTGCTTATACTATAAGGTTTCCAAAAATGTGTAGTTTTCATACTTGACTGTAATGAGGCAGGTTCTTCTCTTCTTATTTATTTATTTTTATTTTTTTGTAATTCAAACATTTTGATCAATTCGGTGTTTTCTTATTGTTGCTTTTTTCCTTTGGGTGCACATTGGTAGTCTTCCAGTTGAAAATGTTTTTAGGTGTTTTTTTAAAATTCATATTTATGTATATTTTACAACATAAAACAAATTTGTGCGATATATTGTAATGTATGTTTGTACTGCAATTTAATAATTATTGTCACAGCCATTATAACCACTTCTGGCAAACATATTCCACTATCAGTACTGAAAAATTGAAATAAATCTTGTTATATTTCATATTTTTATAGCAATGTGTCATTTTATGAATAAAAAAAAAAAACAACTGATGAAATGTAAAAAAAAAAAAAACTGTTTCCAAAACATAAAACACAAGTAATAGTAAAATACTTTTTCAATGCTCGCAATATTATAAGGATTTATTTGTTATTAGACTGTTCAGGTAACAGTCTTACAGTTTACTCATACCTCAAGGGATGCATTATTACACTATCGTAGGATCAAACAAGTGCAATGCTACCTCCAAAGGGCAGCATTGCACAAACCTCAAACACCTCAAAGACAAAGGACTAAGTACTATAAGAACAGCAAATAAACTGGAGCAAAGGACACTTACCCTGAACAGGGTACAGTGACTACAACGAAGAAAAACTGATTGTAGCTGCAGAACACAGTCCATGATGATGACGATGAAGCATAACCTTGTGTTTGCATAACGATAACCGAAACTGTGCTTTCTACTCATGAAAGGGCTTCATGTTTGTGCAGTTACTTCATTTAATACATATATTATGAAATATCCATCCATCCATCCATCCATTTTCTTCCGCTTTATACGGAGTCAGGTCGCGAGGGCAGCAGCTCAAGCAAAGCCGCCCAGACCTCCCGATCCACACACACCTCCCCCAGCTCCTCCGGGGTAACCCCAAGGCGTTCCCAGTCAGCCGAGAGATGTAATCCTTCAGCATGTCCTGGGTCTTCCCCGGGGCCTCCTCCCAATGGGACGTGCCCGAACACCTCTCCAGCGAGGCGTCCAGGGGCATCCGGAAAAGATGTCCGAGCCACCTCAACTGACTCCTTTCGATGTGGAGGAGCAGCGGCTCGACTCTGAGCTCCTCCCGAGTGACCGATCTCCTCACCCTATCTCTAAGGGAGCGCCCAGCCACCCTGCGGAGGAACTCATCTCGGCCGCTTGTACCCGCGATCTCGTTCTTTCAGTTATGAGTCAATTCTCATGACCATAGGTGAGGACGGACGTAGGTCGATCGGTAAATCGAGAGCTTTGCCCCCCTACTCAGCTCTCTCTTCACCACGATGGTCCGATACAGCGACCGCATCACTGCAGACGCTGCAACCGATCCGTCTATTGATCTCACGCTCCATCCATCCCTCACTTGTGAACAAGACCCCGAGATACTTAAACTCCTCCACTTGAGGCAAGGACACTCCACCGACCTGAAGAGGGCAAAGCACCTTGTTCCGGTCGAGAACCATGGCCTCGGATTTGGAAGTGCTGATTTTCATCCCGGACGCCTCACACTCGGCTGCAACCCGCCCCAGTGCACGCTGAAGGTCCTGATTTGACGAAGCCAACAGAACCACATCGTCCGCAAACAGCAGAGACGAGATTCTGTGGTTCCCAAACCAGACCCCTCTACACCCTGGCTGCGCCTAGAAATTCTGTCCATAAAAATAATGAACAGAACCGGTGACAAGGGCAGCCCTGGCGGAGGCCAACGTGCACTGGAAACAGGTTTGACTTACTACCGGCAATGCAAACCAAGCTCCTGCTGCGATCGTACAGAGACCGGATAGCCCTTAGCAAAGGACCCCGGACCCCGTACTCCCGGAGCGCTCCCCACAGGGTGCCCTGAGGGACACGGTCGAACGCTTTCTCCAGATCTACAAACACATGTGGACTGTTGGGCGAACTCCCATGAACCCTCGAGCACCCGATGGAGCGTGTAGAGCTGGTCCAGTGTGCTGTGACCAGGACGAAAACAACACTGCTCCTCCTGAATCCGAGGTTCAACCATTGGTCGAATTCTCCTCTCCAGTACTCTGGAATAGACCTTACCGGGGAGGCTGAGGAGTGTGATCCCCCTATAGTTGGAACACACCCTCTGGTCCCCCTTCTTAAACAGAGGGACCACCACCCCGGTCTGCCAATCCAGAGGCACTGTCCCCGATCACCACGCGATGTTGCAGAGGCGTGTCAGCCAAGACAGTCCCATCACTGACAAGGATGACAGAGAGTACAGAGGGGTGACCCAAGACTTTGTGGATTGGTGTCATCGAACCGCCTCCACATCAATGCAGGAAAACCAAACCAGAATGGGCAATGTTCAAAGCTCCCATTGCTGAAGCTGCAGTGGATAGCTGTGGCCTGAAGGTCTTAGGTGCCTCAAGAGGTGGCGACCCTCAGCCACCTTGGTGGACACCGTTGGTCAGGGAAGCCAGCCAACTGAAGAAGTAGTCTTTCCAGGATATGTTATCTCGGAGGACTCCGGAGGCATTTGCAAGGTACCGACAGGCCTGAAGACGGCAGCCTCTGCTATGGGGGAGGCAAAGCAGTGAGTGCGGGAGGAGTTCAGAGTAATCATGGAGAAGGTTTTTCAGTCGGCACAAGGTGCTTTTGGCGGACCTAGAGGCACCTCAGGAGAGGAAAACGGAAAAACATCCCAGCTGTCTACAGTAAGGATGAGACTCTGTTGACCTCAACTGATGAGGTAATAGGGTGCTGGAAGGAACACTTTTCACTCTCACAAGGATCTTGGATGGGGTCTGGGAGTATGCCCATCCAGTCTACATGTGTTTTTTAGATTTGAGAAGGCGTATGATCGGGAGAGGGATACTATGGGAGGTGTTGCGGGAGCACAGTGTGAGGGGGTCCTTTCTCAGGGCCACCCAATCTCTGTACTCACATAGCAAGAACTGTGTTTAGGTCCTCTGCAGTAAGTCGGACTCATTTCTGGTGGGGGTTGGCCTCTGCCAGGGCTACGCTTTGTCACCAGTCGTGTTTGTGATATTCATGGACAGGATATCAAGGCGCAGTTGGGGGGAGGAGGGTCTTCAGATTGGTGGGCTGAGGGTCTCATCACTGCTTTTTGCA
Organism: Thalassophryne amazonica; assembly: GCF_902500255.1. Classification (NCBI taxonomy): domain Eukaryota; kingdom Metazoa; phylum Chordata; class Actinopteri; order Batrachoidiformes; family Batrachoididae; genus Thalassophryne; species Thalassophryne amazonica. Next base: position 83,202,471 of record NC_047107.1, read on the forward strand.
GATGATGTGGTCCTGCTGGTATCATCAGCCTGTGACCTCCAAAACTGACTGGATCAGTTTGCAGCCAAGTGTGAAGTGGCTGGGATGAGGATCAGCACCTCTAAATCTGAGGCCATGGTTCTCAGCAGGAAACCGATGGATTGCCTACTCCGGGTAGGGAATACAGTCTTGCCCCAAGTGAAGGAGTTCAAGTACCTCAGGGTCTTGTTCACATGTGAGGGGACGATGATGCATGAGATATGGGGCGGAGAATCAGTGCAGCAGGCGCGGTGTTGCATTCGCTCTACCGTACTGTTGTGACATAAAGGGAGCTGAGCCAAAATGCGAAGCTCTCGATCTACTGGTCAACCTTCGTTCCTACTCTCACCTGTGGTCATGAGGGTTGGGTCATGACCGAAAGAACTAGATCGCGGGTACAAGCAGCTGAAATGGGCTTCCTCAGGAGGGTGGCTAGTGTCTCCCTTAGAGATAGGGTGAGAAGTTCGGTCATTCGTGAGGAGCTCGGAGTAGAGCTGCTGCTCCTTCACATTGAAAGGAGCCAGCTGAGGTGGTCCAGGCATCTGGTAAGGATGCCCCCTGGACGCCTCCCTAGGGAGGTGTTCCAGGCACGTCTAGCTTGGATGAGACCCCGGAGAAGACCCAGGACTAGCTGGAGAGATTATATCTCCAAGTTTTTTTTAGATTTTTGCAAATTTATTAAAAATAAAAAACTAAGGAATCACCTGTACATAAGTATTCACAGCCTTTGCCACGAAGCTCAAAATAAAGCTCAGGTGCATTCTGTTTCCACGGATCATCCTTGAGATGTTTCTACAACTAACTGGAGTCCACCTGGGATAAACTGAGTTGGACATGATTTGGAAAGGCACACACCTGTCCACATATAAGGTACCACAGCGGACAGTGCACGTCAGAGCACAAGCATCAAATCAAAGGAATTGTCTGTAGACCTCCGAGACAGGATTGTCTTGAGGCACAAATCTGGGAAGGGTACATAAACATTTCTGCTGCTTTGAAGGTCCCAATAAGCACAGTGGCCTCTATCATCCATAAATGGAAGAAGTTTGGATCCACCAGGACTATAAACTGAGCGATCAGGGGAGAAGGGCCTTAATTGGGGAAGTGAACAAGAACCCTATGGTCACTCTATCAGAGATCCAGCATTCCTCTGTGGAGAGAGGAGAACCTTCCAAAAGGACAACCATCTCTGCAGCAATCCACCAATCAGGCCTGTATGGTAGAGTGGACAGACGGCTGTCACTCCTTAGTAAAAGACAGATGGCAGCCCACCTGGAGTTTGTCAAAAGGCACCTGAAGGACTCTCAGACCATGAGAAACAAAATTCTCTGGTCTAATCAGACAAAGACTGAACTCTTTGGTGTGAATGCCAGGCATCATGTTTGGAGGAAACCAGGCACCATCCCTACAGTGAAGTATGGTGGTGGCAGAATCATGCTGTGGGGATGTTTTTAAGTTGCAGGAACTGGGAGACTAGTCAGGATTGAGGGAAAGATGATGCAGCAATGTGCAGAGACATCCTGTGTGATATGTGCCTATATTTGTCTATATGTGGTCCTGTGATAGACTTTGTGTCCTGTCCCAGGTATTAACGGCCTCTTGCTGAGTGACCACTGTGATAGACTGCAGTTCCCCGTGGACTGGAATAAGCGGGTATAGAAAATGAATGAATGCAGCTATTGTTCTGCTTAACAGCAGTCTTGTAATGTTCAATAAATTATTATGTGTAAGGTTTCACCTGTCTAAAATGTTTGCACAGTACTGTCCATGTGTGAAGTGTTAATAATTAATTTCCTCTTATAATGGCAGCTGAAATACAAATATTGTGCAACAGGCAGAGCAAATGATACTTAACACTGCTGGTTATGTGTGGATGAGGTGAGATGCACGTGTGTGCGGGTGTGTGTATGTGTGTGCCTCTCTGTTTGAGAATGTCCGACTGCATGAGACACAGTGAGGAAATGCAAATGGGATCAGTTAGAACTGGCCTTCACATTTCTCTGTGTCACTCACTTTCAACCATTTGCCTCCAAGATCTGAACAAGGACTTTTTCCTCACAATTTGAACATGGAGATTTGATCCAAAATCATGACAATGGTAAAGTACCTTTTTATTTATTTTTATCATATTTTTTGCTTTGCATCCTGACATGTTTGGGTAGTGTGAGAAGGAAGTGAGAGATGTAATGCAGTAATGTTAGTAACCACTGTAATCTTTTACCTTTACTATGTTTGAAAGAGGAAATTATACTTAATGTGTTTTGCTATGAAATTATTTAAAATTATATATATATATATATATATATATATATCAATTCAATCAATTTTTTTTTTATATAGCGCCAAATCACAACAAACAGTTGCCCCAAGGCGCTTTATATTGTAAGGCAAGGCCATACAATATAAAGCTTTATATATATATATAAAGAAAATCAGATCAATCAAATTTGCATTTAGAATTTTATTATTTTGCCTTGACACAAATTCAACTGATAATTGACAAAAGCACAGGAGCTGATTGAGTTGTATGTTCTTAATATTTGAGCATTGTGTCATTATCATCATTAAATATTACAGTTACAATTTGTTTTAGCTAGATCTAATTCCATCACTGTGAAATATAATATTCAATGTGTTGGGCGTTAGACTGCTATATTTACACATAAGCACGCCACTCTATGTTTTGCCATCATTGTACAAAATGTAACGTTTGTTGAATGCAAACATTTTCAGAAAACCGATTACCTCAAACCAATTAGATCTAATTAACTTAAATGATTCAAAAAATTATTGGAAGTGAAATAAACTTCTTTAATTAGTGTTAATCCAACTTAATTGATGCACTATTAATTTAAAATATTTTGACAGACATTTAGCATGACACCATCAAGACTGTCATGAAACAAACATCCAAGAATGTCCTGGATTACCTTCAAGATGGCAACAAGACAAAGAAAGAGTGCAGGGACAAGAGCAAGATGATGTGTAAAGGTTCTACAATGGTTTATTCATTTCAATACCAACTTACCTCCAGTTAAGGGTCACAGAGGAGCTGGAGCCTATCCCAGCAGTCATCGGGCATGAGGCAGGGTACACCATGGACAGAACACCAGTCTATCACAGGGCCACATATAGACAAACACATTCACACTCGCAGCTATGGTCAATTTAAAGTTTCCAATTCACCTAACAGGCATGTTTTTGGATGTGGGAGGAAGCCAGAGCACCTGGAGGGAGCCCACATGAATGTGGGGAGAACATACAAACCACACAGAAAGGGGTGGGAAGCGATCCCACAACCTTCTTGCTGTGAGCCAACAGTGCTAACCACTAAACCACCATGCTGCCTGGTGGTTCATGATAGTTTTATAAGGTTTAAAACTTTCAAAAGTACATCTTGTACCATCAAGAGTGTCCAGGACTCACTAAGACAACACCAAGACTATGTCCAGGACCAACTACGATGTAATAGCTACGGTGGTGTTGCGGTCAAAAATCATGTATGTGGAAACAGGGGTTTCAAATGAGGTGGTCAGGATGCATATATGTGAAAGTGACAAACATGCCCTTTAATCCATGAATATTTGACCAATTTTGATGGATAATATACCAAATAATGTTTACATTTTTCCATAAATGTGTCTTTGAACTATACAGCAAACACTTATGGTGTAAGGAGACCTAAACTGGAACTATCCTATGCCAGCTGACAGAATTTTATGAATGAGTGTCATACGTATACTTGAAATACTGTTTGCATAGTAAATGGAGTTATTAACTTTACTTTATATGTTTAAGTTTATTAAATACTCAATCACCAAGTATATTTTTTACTCAATTAAAATAGTGATTGATGCTTGAGTTATCTTACTTGATTGACTTGAAGTAATTAGGTTCTTCAAACGCTTCAGGTTGGATTAATTTATCAGCCTTTACCGTGGGTAAACAGTATTTGTACTCAGAATTTTTTAAAATTCTTTTTATTGAACATTTCTTAACATTAACGGTCCAGTACAGTCAAACATACATCTTTTTCCTTTACTGATCCAAATGTAAATATACAATTAAAAAAAAAAAAGGGGGGGGGGGGGAATAAAGGGTACAGCATAAACATTATTTATCTCCCAGTTGAGCATCATAACTTTTCAGACATTTCTGCCCCGTTATCAGATATTGCAATACCTTGCTGAATCGGTCTACAAATATTGCAGACTGACCGTCAACACAGAATCGCAGTTTTTCCAAGGAAACAACGTCCAATATTAATGCTCTCCACAATTGTAATAATGGAGGTTCATCTCCAACCCATTTGGTCATAATGGCTTTCTGTCCTATCATAAAAAGAACCTGTACAGTATCTTTATAGTCTTTAAGTGATCCTGGTATAAGACCCAATAGGCATAAAAACAGATTGGGCCGTACTGGTTGTTCAGTTATTGCACTAACCTCAATACATACTGTTTCCCAGAATTGTCAGATTTTTTCAAATTCCCAAAGACAGTGGATTCTAGTTCCCAGATTGGTTTTACATTTTGGGCAATTAGGGGAGGCCCTGGAGTATATTTACTGTACATTTGTGGCGATACGTAGACATTTAATAGAATATTGTATTGAAGTTCTCGAAATCTATTGCAAATTGATATTTTTGAAGGTACAAGCAAGATTTTTTCCCATGAATCAGTATTTAAAGGTGTTTGTAGGAGAGTTGACCATAAATTCCTCAAAAATGATAGTTTTTCTGTATTTAGATGCTGTATTTAGATGCTTTGAGTAAAACCTAGAAACAAAGTGGCTTTGTTTTGCACAACTTAGTAAACTCTCTAACAAATTAAAGTCCTCCTGGAAGTTCATGTTCTTCATTTTATTTTTTACATAGTGCCTGACCTGTAAATATTTGAAAAAAATCTCCCATTGGTAAATTGTATTCGGTTTTTATGGATTCAAAGGTTTTAAATTTCCCATCCTTCCAGAGACTACATTAATTGTGAATCCCTGATTCCTGCCATCTCTGAAAGTTGGATCCAGTGCCTTCCTGGGCTAAAGTACTTTATATTCAGTCTCACACCTGATCTAAAGTATGCTTAATACCAAAGTACTGGTACACTCTGGTTTAAAGGGAATGATAAGGAACAGTCTGATTGGATGATTTTATATTTAGCCCACAACACACCCATGACTAAAAACAGTAAATATCCAATACCCTTGCACCCTGTTCCCACCTTTATGTTTAGTTTACATGCTGTCTAGATCAAGGCCATGGACATGAAATGAACCTTGGTGGGATAAAATCAGCTGCAGGGTCTGTGGGATCATCTTCCCAAAAAAAAAATTGCACATGGGAAGAAGTTTTTATGATTTTTTTTTAACAATAATGTTTTAACAGTGTACTGTATACATTGCTCTCTCTCTCTCTCTCTCTCTCTCTCTCTCTCTCTCTCTCTCTCTCTCTCTCTCTCTCTCTATCTCTTGCTTGCATTGAAAAACAATTTCTTATTTTATTATACACAATGTAAAGATGCCTGAACACAGAATGGTTATGGCTTCCTTGAGGAATCAGCTGAAGTCTCGCAGACTGTCTGCTCAGTGTCCAAGAATAAATCAGGTCAGAGTTCAAGCTCAGGCTGTTTCAGGGAACACGGCAGTTCATCCGAATGTAATGTCAGATTCTTCCACAACCAGACAATGAAAGTTGCTGGGGACTGTAGTGGACTCAACAGTGTCCATAGAAAGATGGTGTTTCATATCTGAGGATGCTCTAAACCTGTACAGGTAGTGCCAGTGCATGGTTTAATGAAATTCCAGGCTGTAATGGGAGGCTGATAAGCAGGGTTGTGATTTTGTTAGAGGAATCTGTCATCAGGAAAGTCACTATCTGTGACCTTCTGACTCTTTGCACATTGCTCCTCCAAACCTCCATCTTGTCGCACGATGTGATAGCTCAGTCTGGACAGATGCCTCTGTTGTTCTTTTATTGTTCTTTTGAGCCAGCGAGTGAAACAAGGGAGCAGCCGAAGGGACTTACTTTGATAAGTTGTATGTTGGGACGGTCCCAGTTGTATGTTATGTTGTTTCACTGGGATACAGGGACATCTCAATGGACTGGAAGAAAGTACTTTGCTGTCCCTAACTACAGTCGTATTACACTGCTCTTTGTGCCAGAAAAGGTGCTTTCAAGAATGAACAGGATTTAGTTCCTGTATACGTGTTGCCTCAGCAATCAGTGCAGTCTGGCTTCATACCCAATAAGTCAACCACCAACAATGATCAGTGCTGAGGGACCCCCATAGCTGTAGAACGCAAAGGGGGGTTTCACATCGCTGTGGCAGATATATGGGCACTTAAAAAAAATAGGTGTGGACCAGCTTTCTGCCAGTGTTTTTGGCATGTAGGTCTCAAGACAGTTACATAATGCAGTCCATGCTCCAAGTCCTAAACTACTTTGTGAAGACAAGCCCAGATGTTGTGGTGAAGGGTGCAATGACACAACTGGTGACCCCAAAGCAGAGATATATAAAAAGCTGCCTTATTGTCAATAGTTTCAACAGATACCAATCCCAAATACCAAAACTCTTAATTGTTGTCTGTACACCTGAAATGCGTGCGTATTTAGCATTTTTCACGTGTCGTTGCGTTCCATAGCCTAATTACTTGATTGTCACCAAATTGGTATGTGTGTTAGGTATGGTTATCCCAACAAGCCTGTTCATTTTGACGTGAAAATGTCAAGGTCAAAATCAATGAACTGCACTTTGTAAAAGCCTTTTGCAGAAAAGCATCACTTGTCAATAGTAAGTTTATGAACATTTTTCCAGGGCATCATGGGTTAGTGCAGACTATGTGCTTGTTGTTACAACACAAATCAGATTCATTCTTTACTGGTTGTTTGCATACATCCCACAATGTGTTGTGCCCCAAAAGAAGAGTTGCCCATTTCTTTGCTATCAGCGGGTCTAATAATGTTGACACTAATGAAAATGTTTAATATAGCATTGTTAAATCATTAAAATCTCTGCAATTTGTGTTGTGTTGTGCGTACAGTATTGTGTTTTGCCTGGTGGGCATTAGATTTCAGTTCTCAGTTGCATTTTTCCCCCTTTTCTCATCATGTCATTGTCTTAGGGAGATTATGTTTTGGGAAACACAACAGGTGGTTTCACAGTTACTTGTTAGAGGGAAGTTACTGCATCTTGTGGCTGTTATAATGCAAAACATCATGACTATGATTTAACTGCTTACCAAAATGCAAATGTTTGAAGGAGGAATTCTGAAGCTGATAGAACAAAGAGACGGCAAATAGCAGTTAACACATTTTCAGCTGTGTGCAGTGAATCAAACAGAGGGCGAACAGTATCTGATGGAGATGAGAGTGAGTCACAGAGTGAAACTGCTGTCGTCCTCCTCTCTCCATTTGTCTGTCTGTCTGTCTGTAATAATTTACATGAACACTTCCTCTCTAGCAGCCCTGCTGGGAACTGTGGGAAAAATAGAGATGCAGTGCCTCCACTTCCTGATTTCTCTGTTTGTCTACACCTGCTTTGTCTTACATGCTGTGTGACTTCACTTATAGTCAATTTAACCTTCACAACAGCAGGAATGTGGATTTCCATGATTAAAACTCAGATGTTGTGTGACGAAAATCTCTGAATGAATCCTGAGAGAGAATCCTACAACTTCAGGTGTTTGATTAAATCCAAAAACAACTTGTGATTTGTCTTCTTAATATAACTCTGTGATCCCAGTGACCTTCATCAGACAGTAACGCTGATAAAAACAGTGAATGAACCCACTGAACACCACCACACACCGTTTCCAGTAAAAAAAAAAAAGCTGCCCTGTATGCTTATTTTCCATTTCTAATCTCTACACCAAACTGTTCTTTCTAGACTTTCTTTGGAAAATATAAGAATCCGTAAGTATCGCAACATTTATTTTGAAATTGAAGTATGATGTATGCAATGTTTGTTGTTTGATTGTTTGATTTCTCTTCCTTTAAGGCACAGTCTACCTCCTGCTCCACCCAGGAGGTCAGGTGAGACATAACATCAACACAAAATGAGAGGAGAAAGGTGAATAAAAAACAAACAAACTACTTTCCTTGAAGATATCATCTCTCTGTGTTTCAGATACCACTTCAGAGTTTGGCTGGCCAGAGGAAGAGTTTGTATGTATGAATTTAAGTTATCTGAATTGTTATTCTCTCCAGATTTGATGACTTTTCACATAAAATGCCTTCACATTCCAACTCTGTGATTGTAATAATTCGGCCTTTAGTAAAATTTAAGTTGCAAAACATTCAACTGGTAGAGTCAGCAGGTGACAGAAGTGAGAGGTTTTCTGGCTAATGAGGGTACACATCAAAAACTACAGTGGATCATTTACAGAAACTGTAGTTATCTATATTATAACAGCCTAGTGGCCTCTGTGTGCGTGTGTGTGTGTGTATGACTCCAATCACAGAGAGACTGGTGAGAGCTGATGTTTGCCGTTTGGTATGCTTATATATTTTGGGTCAAGGATGAACACTGCAAAAATGGAAAGTTGATAAGACTAATATTTTTGGAGAAATTAGCAGTTATAGCTAACCAGTAAATAATGGATGTTGTGCTGCATTGCCGGTTCTGTTCATTACCTTTATGGACAGAATTTCTAGGCGCGGCCAGGGTGTAGAGGGGGTCTGGTTTGGGAACCACAGAATCTCATCTCTGCTGTTTGCGGATGATGTGGTTCTGTTGGCTTCGTGAAATCAGGACCTTCAGCGTGCCTTGGGGCAGTTTACAGCCGAGTGTGAAGCGTCCAGGATGAAAATCAGCACCTCCAAATCCAAGGCCATGGTTCTCGACAGGAAAAAGGTGCCTTGCCCTCTTCAGGTCGGTGGAGTGTCCTTGCCTCAAGTGGAGGAGTTTAAGTCTCTTGGGGTCTTGTTCACGAGCGAGGGACGGATGGAGCGTGAGATCGACAGATGGATTGGTGGCAGCGTCTGCAGTGATGTGGGTCGCTGTATCGGACCGTTGTGGTGAAGAGAGAGCTGAGCAGGGGGGCAAAGCTCTCAATTTACCGATCGATCTATGTTCCGACCCTTGTAACTACGCTGGTCTGCTCAAAAGGACTTCACGCTCCTTACTGATGTCCACAGACATTTATTTCTTTATTCAGCTCGCGTAACAGCCATGGAACAGTCGTGGGGAACACCCGTGGAACACCGTGGAACACCGTGAAAACGTGTGCGCCTGTTTGACCAGCAGTAGAATGACACCATAAGCAGATTCTGTGTCTTTATCTGAGTTTTACGTACTGCTCTGACTTTCCTTGTCTTTTTTCTCTCCCGCTCTACGCACATGCCCTTCCGGGTCGTGCGATTACGTGACTTATTTCCTCTTCAGCACAGGTAATTTCAAAATAAAAGAAACATCTTAAGCTGTAAAGCCATGTTACTCATTGCCTTAAATAATCGTGCAATTATTCACCAAAAGGAATGAAGGAAATTTCGCATCATATTCCTGTTGTCATGGTGACCTATATACAATTCATTTTGACGTTAGTTACACTCCCACCAAATTACCTTTGATAGACAATTAAGATGTTTCACTTTACACTCTTCATTCAAATAAATCAATGGTAATTTCCAAATAGATCATCTACTCAAACTATACACATTTAGAAAATGAACCATATGGCACTTTCTTTTTTTTTTTTTTCAAGTTACCTTACCAGTACTATAATAGCAGGTTATGTCCTTTATCTACTTTCTACAAGAATGACAAGCTTTTGGATGGCTCTCTCTATAATGGACGGTTTGCACAAGCGTTCACCCTTCCTTCCCAGTTTCTTGTCTCCAACTTGTAGTGACATTTTTCTAATCAGTCCATCATCACCCTCGTGTACATCTACCACTCTGCCAAGTGTCCATTCATTACGAGGGATGTTTTCATCTTTGACTATCACAATATCACCAACTCTCATGTTGCACTTAGGGGCATGCCATCGCTGTCTCAGAGTGAGGTTATCAAGGTATTCTTTCCTCCATCTGTTCCAAAACTGCTCTGTTGCATACTGGACTCTTCTCCAGCATTTTGTGGCATACACGTCTTCTTGAACAAACTTGCCAGGTGGGGGCACTGGTACAGCGCATTTCATGGTGATAAGATGATTTGGTGTTAAGGGCTCCAAACTTGTGTGATCACTGATGCTGTTAACAGTGAGTGGGCGACTGTTTACATTGTACATGGCTTCATAAAGAAAGGTTCTTAAAGATGCGTCACCCAGCCTTCCAGCACTTTGGGCAAGAACTTTACTCAGCACACTTTTTACAGTCCTGATTTGGTGCTCCCATGCGCCTCCAGCATGGCTTGAGCTTGGTGCATTCATGAGGAAGTCGCACTGCTTATTTGCCAAGTATGATGTCACTTTGTCTTTGTCGATTTCTCGTAGAGCTTTTGCCATTTCATTCTTTGCTCCCATGAAGCTAGATCCCTGATCCGATCTGATTTGTCTGATAGCTCCACGGATAGCTATAAAACAGCGTAAAGCATTGATGAATGCATCAGTTGTTATGTCTTCCAGCATCTCTAAATGAATTGCTCTAGAGCTGAGACATGTGAAGAGAAGAGCATAGCGTTTGTACACTCTGCAGCCTTGTTTGGTACTGAAGGGGCCAAAGCAGTCCATGCCTACATAGGTGAATGGTGGGGAAGGGTCAATGCGATCACTAGGCAGATGTGCCATTCTTTGTTCCTCTGGTGGTGCACGGGCTCTCCTACACCACACACATTGTCTGATGTACTTAGCTACTGCTTTACCTCCTCCAAGAATCCAAAACCCATTAGCTCTGATCTCATTTAAGGTTTGACCTTGACCTTGATGCTGTGTCTTCTCATGACAGTGTTCAATAATGAGCTTTGTAATAATGCAATCTTTAGGGAGTATTGCAGGATGCTTCACCTCAAAATGTGTGGATGCCTTTCTCAGCCTACCTCCAACTCTCATCACACAGTCCTTGAGGAATGGATCAAGCTGATAGAGTCTGTTGTTACAGGGCAACTTTCCTGTTTTCTGTTCAAGGTTTTTCAGCTCTTCCTGAAAAGCATTTTGTGTTGTGGGCTGGGGTATTTGGCTGGCTTTGTTTTTGTTTTCTGTTTCTCCCACCAGGTGGTATGCATTCAGGACTGAGTGGCTGAGCATTAGGACCTCACCCTGAACACCTGAGGCTTGTTTTCACGTGCAGGTCATCAGGACTCACAGCTGTGGTGTATTTTGTCTTGATCAGAGATTGCTGCATTTAAACCTTGAATGCACAGTGTGTGATTGCCAGAGACTTGACCTTGTGAGCAGACGTGTGAGATCGACGTCAGGAGAACAATCTCACATCACGGACGCAGAGACCGCTCCAGGTCTGTGAAGGAGGATTGGGTGAGGTCTCACGCTCTTCAGCACACTTCCTGAGGTAATTCGGTTTTTGGTGACTTTTATGAAGTAATGACAGTGGATTGGTGTCCCTCACACCTTGTGTTAGTGAGCTGTCACGTTATGCTAATTGTCTAATCAGCTTCTGCTGCAGTGGAGATTTGAACTGAGTTGTTCCGTGCCTGCAGGGTAAGAAGCTGATGTATAGATTTAAGCCAGGAAGTGTTTGCTGATTGCGTGCACCTTTGAGTTGTGTCTCTCTGTGTGGAGTTGGACTCACCTCATGTTTTCTTTCTTCACAGACTTGGTTTGTCGCGGCCACCTGGGGGGTGTCGGCGGGGTCCCTGGGTCCGAACTGCTGTGGCTCCGGACCGTTTGCGCTGTTGAGAGCGCGCCGTGTTTCCACCTCACCAGACCGCGGACTTTTTAGTTGTTTAGCACTGCACACATTGTTATGTTTATTAAATTCTGTTATCTTTTGAACCGTGCTCTGCTTATTTTATGCTGGGTCCTTTCAAACGCTGGGTCGGTGCTCCGACCTTGTCCGAAACATAACATTTTGTTGTGCAAGTTTAATGAGGGTTAATGCGGCTTGTCTCCTTTGTTCCACATCTGGAGGTTCTGATGTCTTTATTCTCTTTGCCATTCGTTGAATGAGTGCAACAACATTGACTGCAGTAGTCCCATTTGAAGAGCCGTGACAAATGTTCTGCAATGTTACATTGTTGTTCCACTTCAGTATCCAACACTTGTATGGCCTTACCTCTGGATCTCCCACCAACAGCTCTGGAATGTTTTGTTCTGTTACTATCTCTCTTTCCCATAAAATCTGGGACCTGTGAGCCCGTTTGAGTTGATAAGGTCAGCGACTCTTTAGCCACGTGAGGCGTGGTCTGCTGGATTTTCTGCAGTGGTAACATAATACCACTGTTCTGGGTTTGTAGTTTCGCGGATTCTCTGAACACGATTGGCTACACAAACATGGAATCTTTTGGCCTCATTGTTGATATAGCCTAGAACTACCTGTGAGTCTGCCTTTTCAGCATCGCCATCTCTGAAAACTCCTTCCATGAACTTCACATAGTCATTGTTAAACTTAGGATCTCTGTCCAGTTTCCTTTTGAGGTGCTTTAAACGGACTAGAGCCAGATTTTGTTGTTTGGGAGTTGGGGGCGTGCCTTAAATGGAAGGGGCATTTCAAGATGACCATGCTCATTTTGATGGATCCCTTCTTTAGGATTTGGAGGAATTGGATATCTTCTTTTGATATATCACTCTCGTTTGGTTTGGTATCTGCAAAATCTGACTCGAGTACTTTAATGATGGCAGTTGGGGTTACGGGGGGTATCTCTTTCACAGCCACACGATGACATAGACCAGTTACATTGCTTTCATTTGCCAACTGTGGTGTCCCTCCTACAATGCTCCAGGCTAGGTCTGTTCTGACAGCATAAGGCTCGTTGTCATCTCCAGTGATGACCTCTCTGGGAGCTAAGGCTCTGGAACAGTCGTAGCCTATCAGCAATCCAACTGCACAGTCCATTAAAGGGGGAATCTCTTGAGCAATGTTTGCGAGATGTTTCCATTTGCTGGCTGTTTGACAAGTAGGAATGTGTGTGCGCTCAAGTGGAATGAAGTCTCTTGTGTAAGCTGGAGGTAGGTCGATGCACGTATTGGAGAAGAATCCTCTGACTTTAAGTCCTTGTGCTCTTTGACTCTTCACAATAGTGTCCCTTTGACCATGGTTGCGAGCTTTAGTTTTACTGGCTCTAACACTGCCTGCAGCTTTTCACACACTTCCTGATCAACAAACATGTGGGTGCTTTGCGTATCTAATAGCGCATACACCAAGGTTTCACTGCTAGGAGAATTAGTTGACGAAATCCACACTGGCACAATCATTGAGGTGCTTCCATTCTTACCTCCTTCCACTGAACAAGAGAGTAAGGCCATGTTCTCGTCTGCTGTACTTTGTACAAGTTTGTCTGCTGGAGAGTGATCTTCATGCAGAGAAGTTGGATGGCTTCTTTTGCATATGCTGCACGTGGCTCTGTTTTTACAGTCTTTAGAGATATGACCTGTCCTCAGGCACAGTTTGTTTTCATGAACATAGTTTTTCTTATCATCCACAGACATTTCTGTTAGCTTTGGACACTTTATGTATGGTGTGATTTTCTCCACAGCAAATGCACTGCTTGTGGCTGGAGTTTTGTGGTGGTATGTCTCTTTTCTTTTGCTTATCAGTGTCTCTTATCTTTATTTCCTCTATGTTAGACTTAGTTGTGAGGGTTTGCAGTGTCTGAAGTCTTTACGCGGGTAACAAAGGCATTTGCTTTTGTGCGTTTTGTTTCTCTCGCTAGGATTTCTGCAGGTGGCTTTAAAGCGTGTTAGGACGACACTGGGTTACAGGCTATGCGTGCCTCCTTGGAGATAAAGGAGGCAAAGTCTTTAAAGCTTGGATAGTCCTCGCCTTTATCCAGCTGTTCCGTTACATAGCGATTCCACCTGGACGTTATCCAATCTGGGAGTTTCAATCTGGTTCTCTTCACAATCATCTAGCACTTGTAGACCTTTTATGTGAGGCATGGCATTGCTACATGTTTGCAGGAAATCACTGAATTCTCTCAGTTTGACATACTCTTTTCCCCCGATTTTTGGCCATTTGTTGAGTTTCTCTCTGAAAGCACGTTGCACTACAAATGAATGTCCATATCTTGCATTGAGCCTATCCCATGCTTCCTTATAGGCTTCTTCATCTTTACGGTAGAAACTACCTTCAAGAGTAGATTTAGCTTCTCCTGCTATGTATTTTTGCAGATAAAATAGCCTGTCTGCAGGATTTGAGCATCGTCTCTCTATTAGAGCCTTAAAGCTTGTGCTCCACTCTATGAACTTTAAAGGGTCACCGTAAAACACAGCAGGCTCTGGGGCAGGCAACCGAGTGAGAGCTATTGACTCTTGAAACGCCTGTACAATGGCTGACTCATTTTTTGTGATTGGCTGATCATCACGTTCAATGTAAGAGGTGGACAGCGTAGGGCTTACTTTGCTGTGTGCACATCTCTCACTTTTTTCTTTAATCTCCTCTTCTGTGTAGACTTTCAGCTTTGCCTGCATTACTTCAATGTCTCTTTGGTTTTCAAGTTTTTTCAGTTGTTGACGATGAGCTTCAATAGTTTCTTCCATTTCGGCTTTCTTTGCAGCTAGTTGTGCAGCCGTCTCTGCTCTCTTGTTTTGAGATGCTAGGTGACTCAGAGAGATGGTCAGAATTAAGGCTGTGTGTAGTTACTCTGGAGGCAGTAGATCCATATATTGATCTGGCATATTGATTATCAAGGAGCATACGTAATCTTGCCTTTTCTGCTACAGCATCAAACCCATTTTCTTCTTCTATTAGTCATAGTCTCATTAACCGCACCAAGTCCAAAGTTACAGCAGAGCATGCATCAACTTTCCTCTGAATTTCTTGACTTGGGGCTGCTTGCCTTCTAATGTTGTCATAGGTTTCTTTCAATTCGGAATCAAGCATTTCAAAATCATCCATCATGTCACACAAGTATTTTCCTGGGCATGCTTCCTTTAATCTTGTGCGAGTGTCTCTTACTTTAATTGTCCACTTGTCATAGAGTGATTGGAACTTCCTTTCGTTTTGGTCTAACTCTTGTTCCTTGAGTTCTTGCATTTTAGGTGTAAAATGTCTTTCACGGGAGGATTTTCTTATTTCTCTTCCAGACTGTTCAGTTATAGCATACATTTCCTTTGGCCTTACAGCTGCCTCTGTATGTACTTCCCCTTGTTCTTGAGGCTCATGGTCGATTTGGTTATCATTTTGTAATAAGGGATTGTCATTGGAAGTCATTTTATATTTTTCTTGCTTTATTTTCTGTCATTTTGTTATTCATTTGACTCTTTATTTATCCATCAGTAGCTCTGGCCATTCATAACTGCACAATTTGCCCTTAAGATGCACATTTGCACTTGGTCTTGCTTCTGCAGATGAAACTTTGAACTCTGAAGCCTTGGCTTGCTGCAGGATGCGAAGAACTCTGACGCCGCCTTGTGGGTGCAGGACGAAACAGCCTCAGTACGATGGATCAGGTCACGTTTTCACTGTAACTACGCTGGTCTGCTCAAAAGGACTTCACGCTCCTTACTGATGTCCACAGACATTTATTTCTTTATTCAGCTCGCGTAAAAGCCATGGAACAGTCGTGGGGAACACCCGTGGAACACCGTGAAAACGTGTGCGCCTGTTTGACCAGCAGTAGAATGACACCATAAGCAGATTCTGTGTCTTTATCTGAGTTTTACGTACTGCCCTGACTTTCCTTGTCTTCTTTCTCTCCCGCTCTACGCACATGCCCTTTCGGGTCGTGCGATTACGTGACTTATTTCCTCTTCAGCACAGGTAATTTCAAAATAAAAGAAACAAAGTAAAGCCGTGTTACTCATTGCCTTAAATCAGGGGTAGGCAACCAGTTCCAGAAAGAGCCATGAGGGTGCAGGTTTTCTTTGCAGCCACTGACTCCACCAGGTGATTTTACTGATTAATATCACTTTGAGCAGATGGAATCAGTTAATCAGTTCACCAAAAGGAACGAAGGAAATTTCGCATCATATTCCTGTTGTCATGGTAACCTATATACAATTCATTTTGACGTTAGTTACAACCGTCACCTATGGTCATGAGATTTGGCTTGTGACCGAAAGAACGAGATTGCGAGTACAAGGGGCCGAGATGAGTTTCCTCCGCAGGGTGGCTGGGCGCTCCCTTAGAGATAGGGTGAGGAGCTCGGTCACTCGGGAGGAGCTCAGAGTCGAGCCGCTGCTCCTCCATGTCGAAAGGAGTCAGCTGAGGTGGCTCGGGCATCTTTTCCAGATGCCCCCTGGGCGCCTCGCTGGAGAGGTGTTCCAGGCACGTCCCATTGGGAGAAGGCCCCGGGGTTGACCCCAGGACACACTGGAGGGACTACGTCTCTCGGCTGGCTTGGGAGCGCGTCGGGGTTCCCCCGGAGCAGCTGGGGGAAGTGTGTGTGGATCAGGAGGTCTGGGCAGCTTTGCTTGAGCTGCTGCCCCCGTGACCCGACTCCGGATAAAGCGGAAGAAAATGGATGGATGGATGGATGTGCTGCAGTGCAACATGGGAGTTCAGGGTTTTGGGTTTTAAATTTTGTTATTGTGGTTCGTGTCAGATTAACAGTGTTGTTAGTGTTATTGATTTATTGTGTTTTTTTAGTTCAGTTGATTTAGTCAGTTTAGTTAATGGCCCGGTCACACGGCGTACAAGGGAAAAAAGTAAAAAAGTAACAAATCGTCAAGAAATGGTGGACGAATGAGCTTTTGACTTTTCCCATCACTGAATAGCCTGCGAATGAACTAAAATGGAACAAAACCAAATTTAACGTTGATCTTGACCTTTTAAACGAAACCCTGGTGTTTCTGATCACCAGACTGCGGCTGTGTGATCAAGCAGTCATTCACACGCACATGCGCAGGTTCGATTACCTGTTCTGATCATGCAAGAACAGGTGCTGCATACGTGGATCAGACACACACACACACACACACGCACATGCTTCCCCTTTTCTCCAGCTAATTCACACTGAATAAATGCATTCAGTGTTTGGATGTGTTGTAGCTCACGCACACTTACACATGTGGACAAAAGGACTGTCTTGTACATGATTCAGTGACTCAAACTTTGTTCAGAAAAGAATGCAGTCATTTGTGATCACAATGGGTTTTCTGTTTTCATATGTCACACCTCTGTGGATCAAAGCTGTTCACATGCGAATGTCCGCTGCTACTGGTACTTGATGCTCAAAGTCATGCACCTGTAAACTGCTGCCTGGTTTGCACAAACCGAGGTGCAATTTGCTCTGAGAGTTCACTGCAGATGACATGAAATATTATTACATCATGTTGACCCTCAGCAGCTCCATGGTAACGAGCTGAAACTTTTTCCACACTTGATGCTCAAAAGCACACTTCTGTAAACTGCCATCCAGTTTGCACAAACCAAGGTTGCAGTTCACTCTGAAAGATCACCACAGACAACATGAAATATTTTACATCATGACGGCCCACAGCAGCTCTACAGCAACGAGGCTGACCACGCTCCTGCAAAGCCACCTCCCCGTCCCCTGCTGCGAAGAAATATGCAGCGATCAAGGATCACCTCGTCAAAACCTTTGAACTGTTAGACTGAAAGGGACAGCAGACTGTTCTCTCTGCACAGGCTGGAGGACAGAAAGCCTTCAGGGTTCATGGACAGAATGCTGCAGCTCCTGATAGGACACCGGCCAGACTTTTTGTTGGGAAGGTGTCGTAGCACGGACCCACAACAGGGGGCGCAAAGGAACGGACAATGAATAAGCCAATAAGTAACAATTTAATGTTGTGACAACACACAACTAAACACACAAGATATGAATAGACAGTTAACACCAGGTGACGTGTGGGCAGGCTCGAAGATAGAAGACCCCCGACGAGAGATGAGCCGCGTCCCACACGGCTTCCACCACCAACAGCCTGAAGAACACCGGAGCCGCCAAGTCCCGAGTCCCCAGGTGGCCTCTGTCTTCGGCTGTCGACCCTGGTACTGCTGGCAGAAAACAAAGACAGGATGGATGAGTATGAATTCGCACACTCAGTAATCCACAGTCTGCACTCAGTTAGGAGGGGGAAACCTCCACCTCCAGAAACAATTTCACCCGTGCAGCTCCTGTTAGTCTCTTCCCTGGATGGAGTGAGAGGCGAAGACCGTCGCACTCCCACTATCCGCCAATCCAGCTTCAGACTGAGTCCACAGGAAAACGGCTGCACCCAGAACAATGTTTAGATACAACAAAATCACAGCAGAGAAGGTTACGTCTTCTGTAGTTGATTTCTCGGCGGGGAGGTGGAGTTGCAGTCTGGCTTATGTGGTGGTGTAATGAGTGACAGCTGGTGTGATGAGTGACAGCTGTCACTTCTTCTGGGTCTGGTGCCCTCTGGTGGTGGTGGGCCAGCAGTACCTCCTCTTCAGCGGCCCACATAACAGGACCCCCCCTCAACGGGCGCCTCCTGGCGCCCGACCAGGCTTGTCGGGTGTCTCTTGTAAAAATCGGCCAGGAGGGCCGGGTCCAGGATGAAGCTCCTTTTCACCCAGGAGCGTTCTTCAGGTCCATACCCCTCCCAGTCCACCAGATATTGGAAACCACCCGGCCCCTTACGACGGACGTCCAGGAGCCTGCGGACTGTCCAAGCAGGCTCCCTGTCAATGAGCCGGGCAGGAGGCGGCGTAGGTCCAGGAGCACAGAGGGGCGAGTGTGGTGGTGTGGCTTGAGGCGGGACACATGGAACACAGTGTGGATCCGCAGTGAAGCTGGAGTTGGAGCTTCACTGCGGCCGGGTTGATGATCTTGAGGATTTTGAAGGGTCCTATGAATCTGTCCTTCAACTTCGGGGAGTCCACACAGAGAGGGATGTCCTTTGTCAAAAGCCACACCTCCTGCCCGGGCTGGTATGTGGGGGCCGGGGAACGCCGGCGGTCCACATGGGTCTTGGCCCTCATCCGGGCCTTTAACAGGGCAAGCGGGCGGTCCGCCACACCCGGCGGCACCTCCTGAGGTGGGCCTGGACCGAGGGCACACCGACCTCGTCCCTCCACCAGCGGGAACAATGGGGGCTGGTACCCCAAACATGCCTCAAAAGGGGAGAGGCCAGTAGCAGATGAGACTTGGCTGTTATGGGCATACTCGATCCAGGCCAGATGGTGACTCCAGACCGCCGGGTGCGCGGAGGTGACGCAGCAAAGGGCCTGCTCCAACTCCTGGTTAGCCCGCTCTGCCTGGCCGTTTGTCTGGGGGTGGTACCCGGATGAGAGACTCACGGTGGCCCCCAGCTCCTTACAGAAACTCCTCCAAACCTGCGAAGAGAACTGGGGACCACGATCTGATACGATGTCCGATGGTATCCCATGCAGCCGCATGGCGTGGTGGACCAGGAGGTCTGCCGTCTCCTGGGCCGTTGGGAGCTTCGGGAGGGCCACGAAGTGGGCCGCCTTGGAGAACCGGTCCACTATCATGAGAATGATGGTGTTGCCCTGGGATGGCGGGAGGCCTGTGATGAAGTCCAGGCCGATGTGAGACCAGGGGCGGTGAGGCACTGGCAGGGGTTGGAGGAGTCCCGAGGTCTTTCGATGGTCTGCCTTGCCCCTGGCACAGATGGTACAGGCCTGGACGTAGTCCCGAACGTCGGTTTCCAGGGACGCCCACCAGAAGCGCTGCTGGACCACTGCCACGGTCCTACGCACTCCGGGATGACAGGAGAGCTTGGATCCGTGACAGAAGTCCAATACGGCAGCTCTGGCCTCTGGTGGGACGTACATTCTGTTCTTGGGGCCGGTCCCCGGGTCCGGGCTCCTTGCCAGGGCCTCCCGGACGGTCTTCTCCACGTCCCAGGTGAGGGAGGCCACGACAGTGGACTCGGGGATGATGGTCTCGGTGGGGTTCGACAGCCCCGCCTTGGCTTCTTCTTCGTGCACCCGGGACAACGCATCCCAATTTTTGTTTTTTGGTCCCGGGGCGGTACGTAATCCGGAAGTCAAGCGCCCGAAGAACAGAGACCAGCGGGCTTGCCTGGGGTTCAGCCGCTTGGCGGTCCGGATGTACTCCAGGTTCCGATGGTCCGTGAAAACCGTTGAAAGGCAACGACGCCCCCTCCAGCAGGTGTCTCCACTCTTCAAGAGCCTCCTTCACCGCGAGGAGCTCCCGATTGCCGACGTCATAGTTCCGTTCAGCTGGGGTCAACCTGCGGGAAAAATAGGCACAAGGATGGAGAACCTTATCAGCCTCCAAGCTCTGGGACAGCACGGCTCCTATCCCTGAGTCAGAGGCGTCCACTTCCACTATGTACTGGCGATCAGGATCAGGCTGCACCAGAACTGGTGCAGTCGAGAACCTGCGTTTCAACTCCTTGAACGCGCGGCTTCGCACCGATCCGACCAGGTGAAGGGGACCTTGGTGGAGGTCAGGGCAGTCAGGGGGCTAACTACCTGACTGTAGCCTTTAATGAACCTCCTGTAGAAATTTGCAAAGCCGAGGAACTGCTGCAGTTTCCTGCGGCTTGTTGGTTGGGGCCAATCTCTCACCGCCGCAACCTTGGCCGGATCAGGGGCGACGGAGTTGGAGGAGATGATGAACCCCAAGAAGGACAAGAAGTGCGGTGGAACTCGCACTTCTCGCCCTTCACAAACAGCCGGTTCTCCAACAACCGCTGTAGGACCTGACATGCTGGACATGGGTCTCAGGGTCCGGGGAAAAGATGAGTATATCGTCCAGATATACGAAGACGAACTGATGCAGGAAGTCCCGCAAGACGTCATTTACCAAAGCTTGGAACGTCGCGGGGGCGTTAGTGAGGCCGAACGGCATGACCAGGTACTCAAAGTGACCTAACGGGGTGTTAAATGCCGTCTTCCATTCGTCTCCCTTCCGGATCCGAACCAGGTGGTACGCGTTTCTAAGATCTAATTTCGTGAAAAATTTGGGGCTCCATGCAGGGGCGTGAACACTGAATCCAACAGAGGTAATGGGTATCGGTTGCGAACCGTGATCTCGTTCAGCCCTCTGTAATCAATGCATGGACGGAGTCCGCTGTCCTTTTTGCCCACAAAAAAGAAACCAGCACCCATCGGGGAGGTGGAGTTCCGGATCAGCCCGGCAGCTAAAGAGTCCCGGATGTAGGTCTCCATTGATTCGCGTTCCGGACGTGAGAGGTTGTACAACCTACTGGACGGGTACTCAGCGCCCGGGACCAAATCGATGGCACAATCGTACGGTCGGTGCGGGGGAAGAGTGAGTGCCAGATCTTTGCTGAAGACGTCAGCGAGATCGTGGTACTCCTTTGGCACCGCCGATAGATTGGGGGGGACTTTAACCTCCTCATTAGCCGTCATGCCGGGAGGAACCGAGGATCCTAAACACTCCCGGTGGCAGGTTTCGCTCCACTGCGTCACAACCTCGGACGGCCAATCTATCCGGGGATTGTGCTTCACCATCCATGGAAATCCCAAAATCACTCGGGAGGTAGAAGGTGTTACATGGAACACGATCTCCTCCCTGTGATTTCCAGACACAACCAAGGTCACAGGCTGTGTCTGATGTGTGATTAACGGAAGCAGGGTGCCATCTAGTGCTTGCACCTGCAATGGTGACGGCAGAGCCACCAGGGGGAGCCCTACTTCCTTTGCCCATCTGCTATCCAGCAGATTCCCTTCCGACCCCGTGTCTACAAGTGCTGGGGCGTGAAGGGTTAGATCCCCACAAAGGATCGTTACTGGGATTCGTGCAGATTTGCGGGGTTTCCCCGCGTGCGTGTTATGGCCCACCCTTAGCCCAGTTTCTCCTTCTGCATATGCTCACAAGAGCCGCAGACAAAACACTCCCCGCGGGCCAGCCTCCTTTGTCTGACGTTTGTCTTTACTTTGGCCCTGCTCGTGTCCATAGCCTCCTCAGCAGGGGGAGCTGTAGCCACACGGAGCCCTCTGGCAGTGAAGCGTGGGGACAACGTCACCCTTTCGGAACCGGAAGGGGGAGGGACGGCTCGTGCCCGGTCATGCCCCCCGGCCTGCTCCCGACGATGCTCATTCAAACGGTTGTCTAAGCGTATAACCAAATCAACAAGCCCGTCAAAATCCCGCGGTTCCTCCTTAGCCAGCAGGTGCTCCTTCAGGACCGGAGACAGTCCATTTACGAAGGCGGCGCGGAGCGCAACATTATTCCAGCCGGACCTCGCTGCCGCGATGCGGAAGTCGACTGCATACTCGGCTGCGCTGCGACGCCCCTGTCTCATTGACAGCAGCACGCTCGCCTCGGTTGGGATGGTCAAAAAACTTGTTTGAACTCCCGTACAAACCCAGCATAAGACGTTAGGAGCCGTGAATTCTGCTCCCAAAGCGCCGTAGCCCAGGCGCGTGCCTCTCCTCGAAGCAGGTTAATAACATAAGCCACCCAGCTGGCGTCTGACTCGTACATGACAGGACGCTGTGAAAAGATGAGCGAACACTGCATGAGGAAGTCTGCGCAAGTCTCTGACACAGCCTCTGTACGGTTCTGGAGGGCTATGTATGCTTCAGGGGACGGTGGGGGGGGTCATTGAACGACCAGTGGAACGTCTGTTACGGGCCCAGGACCAGCAAGAGGAGTGGCTGCAGCAGCGCCCTGATCGCGCGCTTCCACCCTGGCGGTGAGAGCCTCCGCCCTCCGGTTAAGGAGAACATTCTGCTCAGTCACCAAATCCAGCCGAGCCGTGAAGGCGGTTAAAATCTGCTGCAGCTCACTCACCACGCCTCCCGCTGAGCCTGCACTCCTGGCTCTTCCATTGGCCGGTCAAGCTCGGGTTGACGCTCTCGAATCCATGACGAATGGCCGAGAAATCCTGTTGGGAAGGTGTCATAGCATGGACCACAACCAGGGGGCGCAAAGGAACGGACACTGAATAGCCAATAAGTAACAATTTAATGTTGTGACAACACACAACTAAACCACAAGATATGAATAGACAGTTAACACCAGGTGACATGTGGGCAGGCTCGAAGATAGAAGACCCCTCAACGAGAGATGAGCCGCGTCCCACACGGCTTCCACCACCAACGGCCTGAAGAACACCGGAGCCGCCACAGTCACGAGTCACCCAGGTGGCCTCTGTCTTCGGCTGTCGACCCTGGTACTGCCTGGCAGAAAACAAGACAGGATGGATGAGTATGAATTCGCACACTCAGTAATCCAACAGTCTGCACTCAGTTAGGAGGGGAAACCTCACCTCCAGAAACAATTTCCCCGTGCAGCTCCTGTAGTCTCTTCCCTGGATGGAGTGAGAGGCAAAGACCGTCGCACTCCACTATCCGCCAATCCAGCTTCAGAATGAGTCCACAGGAAAACGGCTGCACACAGAACAATGTTTAGATACAACAAAATCACAGCAGAGAAGGTTACCTCTTCGGTAGTTGATTTCTCGGCGGGGAGGTGGAGTTGCAGTCCGGCTTATGTGGTGGTGTAAATGAGTGACAGCTGGTGTGATGAGTGACAGCTGTCACTTCTTCTGGGTCTGGCGCCCTCTCGTGCTTGGAGCCCGCACTCCAAGCAGGGCGCCCTCTGGTGGTGGTGGGCCAGCAGTACCTACTCTCTCAGTGGCCCACATAACACTTTTTGTGCAGCAACTCTCTCCTCAGGTGTGCGCAGTGCTGGCCAACACCATGGTCACAGACTGCCGTGCACTGGCAGAGGAGGCTGAACAAATTCTTCCTGTCCACCAGGCATGACAGCAGTGCACTCGCTCCATCATATCACACCACACTACACACCAGAACCGTCGCAGAGGAGCTGCATTCTCCTCCACAGCAGCGCTCACAAACTGGCTTCTCCAGTGTATGAAAACATTCAGCTCATCGAACAAAGTCGAACTAAACGCGAATGTTACAAAAACTAAGCAAAGGAAAAGAAACTGTCAAGAACTACAGCAAAACGAAATTTCTTGTTTGTTTGGGCTTCGTTGTCCTTTGTTAGTGCCGTGTGACCGGGCCTTTAGTGTCATGTTGCCTGTACCATGAGTGAAAGTGTAGTGCTTTGATGTCTTCTTTCTGTCACGTCTCTGTTTGTGCATGTCTAAGAATAGAAGCACCTGCTTGCGGCAAAATGTGGAAAAGACAAAAAGCTCTCTGTGCGTGCATGCGTATAACATGATCACGGACAAACTGTGATGAGCTAACATTTGCCATTTGGTATGTTTATGTATTTTGGGGTAAAGGATGAATGCTGCGAAAACGGAATGTTGATATGACTAATATTTTTGGAGAAACTACGGATATTAGCTAACATTGCTTATTACATTCTGGACTAACACGCCATTCCAGGAGGGGTGGTAAATCATCTTTATATTAAAACGTGTGCGTGTGTGATTTTATTGAGTAAGTTCAATGTAAGTACATAATAAAATTGTAAATACATTACAAAAACATGGATCACACAAGAAGTGAAAAAAGTTATTTCCATTTTGGTCCATTAAAAATCAAATGACAAAATAGAAGTAATGATAATAATAATAATAATAATAATAATAGTGTGTATATGATAACAAGAACAATACATTACGACAGTAAATTGACATTTGGAAATTACATAATTAACAGGGAAAAATGGATTGAGTTCTTCTAAAAACTGTTGAGGTCTAAGGTTCTAAAAACATTCTGGACTCACACGCCATTCCAACTATTATAGAAACTTTTCACAATTTATTACCACCTTTTAAAACTCTCAGCTACCTTTGTTATAAACACTACCCAATCTAGAGCCCATGGATCCTCATGGGCAATGCGCTGATTACATTTATTTCACTTAAAATTTTTGTTTTTTCAGTTCAGTTTAATTTTGTACAATGAGTGATGACTCAGAGCGTGTGTGCATCCCTGTTCAGATATATTGTGAACTCACTTATGTAAGACATGTCTGAATACTGCACCACATAAACAGCAGAAAAGCCCAACTCTATTATGTAGCTCATGCAGAAATATACTTATGGGCCAGGCTGTATCTAAACAGTGTGGGAGCTTCAGATGAAAAACAAGAACTGTGCTGGTCAGAAACAACCAATGACAGGTCTAAACTTTTGCTTATAACAGATACAGTGACAGACCTAGGTTTTGAGGGTGTGTAACATGAAACTCCAACCATATTTTACTGCATAACACAGATGAAATGCGATTATGTAGAGTTTGCTACAGTCAAAACCACTGCAGTGTTTTCTTCTGTCAGGAGGATGAAGAGGATGGGGATATGTACGAACCACCTCCTTGTGAACGTCCGCCTCTGAAATTTTCACCACTACCCAAGCAAGATAACGTTTATCTGGGTAACAACACAAACATATTCACCACAGATGCTTACCTGATTATAGAAATGATGACACTTGATTTTGCAGAAAGAACGCCCGATCCTGGTGTTCCACAAAGGCAGGCTGTTCCTTCCCCCAGACCAACAAAGGGAACTGGCAAAGCAGCTTAGGAAAAACTGTGGTAAGTCAGATCACAAAAGCGTGAGTGTGTGCATGCATTATTTTATTTAGTCAGTTCAATTTAACTTCAAGTAAGATCAAGTTCAATGTAGCTTCAATGTAGCACTTACCAAATCCAAATTCATATTTCATTGCAGTGGTGGGCACAGTTACCCTAAACGTTAGCTTCAATAAGCACTCATCCGCTAATGTAAAATTTAATTTTGATCATGCTAAACTGACAAACCACTAAAGCATTTAGCTGAAGCTACCGCTAACTGCTAACTTTTATTATATGAATTAGTTTAGAGTAGGTTTGCTTTGTTTTTTTTTTGTTTTGTTTTTTTTACACTAAAACATGAAAAAACAATAACAACAACAAAAGAGCCAAACTGAAATTTTAATATGTTGCAGCATAAACATGGAGATTTCCAAAAAGGTTAAGATCAGATGATAAGATGTACATATATAATTAAATGCACAATTTAATTTAAACAGTACAGCTTATTCACAGTACAGATAGCATTAAACAAATAAGAAATATTAAGAAACAAAAATACAAATGGAAAATAAGCTAATTAATGTATTTAGTCTGGCTTGACCTTGATGTGCTGATTTGGGTTATTGGATTAATGTACGTCGTATGAACTCCAACAGGATCAAACATACGATTTCAGAGTTTAGAAATGACCACTGACCATTAAACCTAATTCAAAAACATGTTTGCTGACTTAAAGTTATCTGAACTAAACTTTGTGACTCTGTTTAGCTAATGGTTTTCAAAGTTAGCTGTAAAGCTAATCTGTTAACGAAAAAGTTAGCTTCTGTAATGATCTGTTAGCTGATTAGCTGGCCTGTGCACATCACTGTAATGGTCTCCTCTGTGTAATCCAGAACCATCGTCAGCCTGGTACTGATCAGTTCCACGATGATTCCATCTACAAGAAACGTGAGTCAGTTCTTCACTGGCTATACTGTCAAAGTATTGTTACCATGAATCTACCACGTTATTTCTTCCTTTCAGCACCTAAGATAGACAGAAGTGAGAAACCGGGGAGGAAGGCCAAGGCTCCTCTTCCAGTCCAGTCTGCTCACACTCCGACCCCGACCTCCAACACTGAGGAAGGTGATTATTCTTTGAAGTCATTCACCACCCTGACAACATCAAAATCAGTTTTATTATTGACTAACAGGAAGATAAATTTTTGTTGTGCAAATACTGGCAGCGAGACATTAAATAAAACTTTTACTCACCTTATATGATATGATATTCATTAATCATGGATGACTGCCATGTTCTTTATCAACTGAGAAAATGTATTGAAAACTTATACTGATGAAAATACAGGTGCTGAATACGGCATTATTAAGCGTGCTTCACCCTGCTGCAGCAAATTCCAGACTTCTGATTTCTGACCCCTCTCTGGTGGAGTGCCCATCTTCTTTTAAGATTTCCTATCTTCACACTTGGAGACGTGCTCAGAGAAAGATAACACTGGTCAAAACGATTTTTCTTGTATGGAGTTTTTTCAATAGATTTTGGGTCATTTGGGGGTGCTGAATCCAAATCTGGTGTTAGTTTTTGCTAGTCACAACGTATTTGAGATATGAATATATCTCGCACACCTCTTCGGCACCATAAACAATATTACAGCTCTTGTTCACATTTCGTGAACCTGGTTTAAGAACTATGCTTTTGAAACTGCTTTTGTGCATGATTAGTGGCAGCAAACCCGTGAGTGAATGAGCAACTTTTGCACAGCTTTTTGTGTTAGAAGAATTAGCCGTGTCAATTAGCTCCTTCAAATTGTCATCCGCCAGCAAAACAAACTCCACTATGTTTAGCTAAACGCCACCCCCGGTAGTGTGAGCATGCGCAGTGGTCGTCGCATAAAATAGCACCAAAATTGCACGGTAAAAAAGAACTATTGCATTGTCAATGAAACACCCCATAATGGCAACAGCCCCCCGACAGCTAACGTTAGCTTATCTAGCCGGCTGTAGCACCGTTTATCGTAGCTTACAAAATAATTGGTTCTTTTCTGTTTGATAACCCACATAAATTCATACTTTTGTCCACATTTATTTTTATATGTATTTGTTAATACCGTTATTGTAGATTTAACTACGCTATTATACTTTATACACTAATTACCATTTTTGTTTATCTTGTTAGCTTATTAGGTACGGTTGGCTTATTAACGGCTAATTTAGCTCTTCTAACTAGAACTAGCTTATTTTCATTATTTACAATTTTATTTTACATGGTGTAGATTTTTAATGATTCATCAGTTTATGTGTTCTTTATATCAACATATAGCACCTTAGTTCTTAGGTTTCCATTTGATAGCATATAGATTATGCTTTTTATTATCCTATAGTATGCTAGCAGTTACTATAGATAGATAACAATACACATTACATCATAGCTTCTGTTTCTATAATAAATACCATGACCATTACCAAATATTCTCCTGTATTAATATTTAGGTTTAATATCTATTCCTGTATATTATATAGTACCATATTATTGTATATGTTGTTTATTTTCCCTTAATATTTAATATAGTTATATATATATGATGATGTCTTATCTTTCTCATGTCTTATTATTTATTATTATATATACTTTTTTTCTTGAGCCGCTTGGGTGGGTAGGGAGAGTTCACATGGGATAAAAAGCTTTTCAACCTATCATCCCTGGTTCTCAAGACCAGGCACCTAAGTGGCTCTACTCTACTCTTTTCTACTCTTTTATTTTACTCTTCCTTTTTAGATATTTAGATATACCTTAATACACTAGCATAGTTCCACCTTAGAATTGGAATATAATATATAAGCTATACCTTACTGAATTTTCATGCTCCTACACACATTGCTATCATGCTATCACTGACATGGACTGTTGGATTAGTGAATTACACAGAGGCAGACCCAGAATCACTGAAAGAAAAATAGGGTGAGTGGCATCAGGAAATCATTATGTCAAACATGCTCACAAAGTTCGACTACAATTTCACAAGAATTTGTGGCACAACCGGACCTGTTTTACTGGATGACGTTAGATGGTCATGTTATACACAATATCAGGTTTGAACTTGTCAGAGGCTTCAGTAACAATAAATGACTAAAATCTTTAGACTGTTGTGCCTGGAGATAAAGACCTGCCCAGACAGAAAACCATTTCAAACAAGATCCTTTGGCCAGGCTGGTGTTGATGTATTTAGAGTATTGTTCACAGCACATCAACTAATGCTGCAGAAAAGCAGAAAAAACGACAACAGCATATTTTAGTAACACAATACCTGAGTAGCACTCAGATCTCCACCAACCTGGAAATTTGATTTAAGATTAACAAAACATACATGTTTTATATCAAAATGTCTTACAATGTAGCAACTTCTATCTGTCTATCTGGAAAACTGATTTGTTTTAATGAATATATATTAAATGACATAAAAACTGGATGAAGTCAAGCACCACAGACTAATTGCACAAATGACCAAACAAAGAAGAGAGTGACATCTAGTGTCACAAAGCTGCAACTTAAAACAGGAAAGACAACTCCTGAATAAAATGTTTTACACAAATTCCTCCAAATGAATTCTTTGTAAGTCAGTGATGTACAGCTCTGTGATGCCTTGACCAATTTGATCATTTCTGACCCAAACTAAACCACTTCAAATCAATAAAAAACACACCTTTCCACTATGGTCCATATTGGTACCAAACTGTTTAAAAAGTTATGAACTTGGGTGACCTGTCATGGTCGTTCAAGGTCAAAGGTCATGTGATCAACAGGAAGTTGTTACATGACTTCATATTTGTGTTTACGAATTCCTCAAAAAGCCATTCCAGATAACCCCCCCATCCTGAAATTTGACCTTGGCCCGTGACCTTCACTTTTAATCTGTTTTTTTTTTTCTTGAAATCAAATCACTGTGTACACACACACACACAGATACACACACAGGTACACAGTTCGTTGGATGAAAACAGTTGAAGTTTGTACATGATTTGTCTCCAATAATTGTATGTGGCCTCAACTAAAAGTCCATCCATGCAATAGAATTTGATTTGATTGAATTTGGTTTGCATATGTTGATTGGATGGAAATCAACATATGCAAATGAACATTTAAATTTGTCCAGTGAGGATGTTGTTGTTTTCTTTTTGAGTGCACAGAGATGTGCAGACAAACAGGAGCAAAACAATATCCCCGCATGGAATCACACGCCTCAGTGCAATAGCAAACAAGTGCACATAATCAGGTAAACTTTGGATACAGAAATCTCTGTTTGCCACTGTAATCACATGTCACAGTTCTTGGGACAAATCCAGTGATTGTATGAGATATTATACATGTGTATATTCCCATTTCAGATGTGTATCTGGATCTGAATGAAGACCAGGTGAGTTTTACTGATATTTACTGCTTTTGCTGCAGTGTCTTCTTTGCTCATGAGACATATCTTTTTGTTCTTTTAGGATGATGATGGTGATGATGAGCTGTACTTAGAGCCAACTGCTGGTAGGTTGCAAACACTCCACAGACATGGATATAGCTATTAGTTAATGTTTGTTTGAACATTGTCCCATCAGTATGTGGTCATCAGAAATCAGTTTGTAACATTTCTAAATCTGAGTGTGCAACACGCTAGTGATCATTTCCACATGATTTAAGGCCCTATCTTTCATCTGACACAAAATGGTGCACAGTGCATTGCTAGTGTTGTAGCTAGTTTCCATTGAATGCACATCCATCCATTCAGGAATTTGCACTTGAGGTCCATCTCAAAGCTGACACAGTTGCACCTTAGTCAGTGAAAATGTTCATATATAATTAATCCAACTGTCCCAGCTCTCAGTACCCTTTTGTGGTGCATTTTGTGGCAATTTTCCTGCTGTACATGTGCATCAGAACACCTAGCACTTTTTGTGCTGTTAACTACAATGAACTCAAACTTGACGCACTGTAGCTTAAAGACGATGCCAAGTGTCACTCTGGTTGGTTGAATTAAAGGTATTCACATGAATAATATGAATCCATAATCCATCCAGAAGAAACTGCAATCCTCTTTCTTGCTCCTCAGCTTGCCCTCCTGTACCCTCTGGTGTGATGAGGATTAATCCACCTTCAAAGCCAGTAATTGCTCCTGCTCCCATGCAAAGGTAAGTGTTACCCAAAATTACAGCAGATTCCAGGCTACAGCAGAACACACTAATATCATAATGTATAACAACTTTATATAATTCAACAACTAAGCTTTAACCTTCACATTCTGCCACGTTTATTTCAGCATAATGCTAACAGATGCAGTACTATGTCTGATTTAAAATATGCATTGCAAATGCATATTTTCTGTATTTCTGTAGGATGAAGCCTCCTTTTCCCAGAGCTACGTCTGTGAGTGTATCTGTTCATCTCAGTGCCCAGTCATGTTTGTTATGATTAAGCTCCAGTCTCATCACCTAAATGAGGTTATGTGGTCACCAGTATCGGCTGGTTTATTTGTTTTTAAACAGGATATTTAAAAACTATTCAACTGATTTTAATAAGACCCGATTGAGGGGTCTGGTGTGGGGAAAGGAAGAACCCATTGGTGCAGCTCAAGGTCAAAGGGGGATCCTGACCTTGATCATTAACATTAGTGTATGATCACAATTCTACACAATAAATTTTGCTGAGTAAAATTGACTCTGCTGGGATAACATTTGATCTCAGTCCAAATACAGTTAAAAAAAAAAACACTATTGTAGAGTGAAATCAGCTCTACTGGTGTCGCAGACTGAATGGTCCCCCACTAAAAATGGGTCTGCCCTGCCGCCACTGTGCATGCGTCATTTCTGAGCTCTTGTGGACAGAATGTCTTCACCCAAAGCGATCAAATGGATTAATGGGATTATTAACCATCAGATGACAAGGTAAAACCTCTTAAATCATTCTAAAGTCAGCTTTAAGCAGAAACAAGGCCGTTTTAAGCAGGAACGAGGCGATAATTGGTGACACTTTGAAATGAAGGACGCTCCATGAACGTGACAGCTAGCAGCTCGTGTAGCTGTGGCGCTGTGATCGCTTCCTCCGTCTTTTCTGATGAAATAATGCTGAATTTATGCGTACAGGATTGTTTGACAGAAGCTTCAGATATCTGTCGCTGAGATAGATGATGACTGGAGTGCAGTTTTAAGCAGAATCAAGGTGATAATCAGTGAACCTTGGCTAATGACGCATGCGCAGTGAAGGCAGGGCGGACCGAGTTTTAGGGTGGTCTGTTAGCTGTTGTGACGCTGTACCGATCTTTACATGGTTGTATATGTTTCTTTTATTTCTGTTTAACACTTTTTTGGGTTTTGAAGTGTATCTACCCTGAATTTTATTTAACTACAGTCCAATAGGTACGGTCGGGCCTACGTCACTTCGCGTAGTTACGGTCACCATTTTGGGTCGCCCCTAACTGTACGCGCACTCACAACCATTGTTGATATAGTCGTCTTTACTGCTGTTTATTCGCAAAGGCCTGCCGATTTGGTAATGCCAAATGGCGTAGGTACAGTTGGCCATCTGGGTCCCTGATGTGACCAGCGAGCCGCTGAAAACAAACCGCTGTCGCGCACATTTCCTACTTGACATCCATCGCACTCGCATTGTTCTGTCACATTTTTTTGGGAAGTTTTCACAGAGAATGCCATGATCGTATGCTGCAGTAATAGTGCTTCAAAGGCTGTGGAATGCCACGGCCGCAGCCAAGGCAGAAATGTGAAGCGTCTCAACCAACCACGCCCCAGGCCAATGAGGACAAAGTCGAAGCTTCATTTCGGCTCACCTCCTGCAGCTGCCTCTCTTGGTGAACTTGCTACAGCAGTAACCTCACCCAGAGAGTTCCTGCCTCCAGCTGACCTGAGTGACCATGAGGACTCGCCTTGTCCAACGTCACATGATTACGTTAACATGGAACAGGTGTCCTAAAAGCAGTGGTGGGCACAGTTCTGATAACCGATAATTATCGAAGATAATGTTTTCATTATCGGATTATCTTTTCAGATAACTTTGAAAACCATTATCAGACTAATTATCTTCCGATAAATTTTTGTCCGACAATTTTTAGACTGTTAATGTTGGGAAGGTGTCGTGACAGGGACCCACAACAGGGGGCACTAAGGAACGGACAATGGATAAGCCAACCAGTAACAATTTAATGTTGTGGAAACACACAACGGAATACAGACAGAGATATGGATTGCCAATGATACACCAGGTGACGTGTGGGCAGGCTCGAAGATAGAAGACCTCTGGCGAGAGAATAGCTGATTCCCACACAGCTTCCACCACCAGCGGGCCTGAAGAACACCGGAGCCGCCAAGTCCCGAGTCCCCAGGTGGCCTCTGCATTCGGCTGTCAACCCTGGTACTGCTGGCAGAGAACAGAGAAAATCCAGGTGAGTGTGAATCCGCACACTCAGTAGTCCACTCACAGTCAATGTTCTCCAAGGAGGGAGCACCTCTACCTCCAATCACACACTCGTGCAGCTCCTGTGTAACCACTTATCTGCTACGGAGCATGATGCGAAGTCGTCGCGGTCACGCCCTTACTCCAGCTCCGATAAGGACACCACAGGGCAAGCGGCTGCAAGGAAGAGTTAAGTTAGCAGAGAAATTTACCACAGAGAAGATTACCTCTTGGCTGCTGATTTCTCGGCAGGGAGGTGGGGTTGTAGTCCGGCTTTTATGGTGATGTGGAAAATGAGTGACAGCTGGTGCAGATGATGAATGACAGCTGTCACTCTCCGTTGCTCCGACGCCCTCTCGAGCTTGAAGCCCGCACTCCAAGCAGGGCGCCATCTGGTGGTGGTGGGCCAGCAGTACCTCCTCTTGTGGCAGCCCACACAACAGTTAACGTGGTAAACAAAGCTGAACGGCTACAAACACTTAGAAAATTTAAAATCAGTTGAGCACCTACCTGTTTAAATGCTTTGTAGCAGATGTGTAGTTCTACTCTCTGCAAACAGACGAGAGCTGCTTCTAGAAGAAACCGCTCTATCCTCTGCAGGCAAAGGAAAACTGGCCACAAAAAAACAAAACAAAACAAATTTCTTTTAACCCCATACTAATACGTGGGCACTATCACTCAAGTCATCCAGAGGCATACATTTTTAACTTATGGTTCAAATTTTAACCAAATTAATTTCGGACAAGTTATTTGTTGACCATAAAACAGTTATTTGTTGACCATAAAATTTTATTACAGAGATTAGAGCATGCCATAGGTATTAAAGGCACTGCGCTGCAGTGGTTTGAATCATATTTATCTAATAGATTACAATTTGTTCATGTAAATGGGGAGTCTTCTTCACGGACTAAGGTTAATTATGGAGTTCCACAAGGTTCTGTTCTAGGACCGATTTTATTCACTTTATACATGCTTCCCTTAGGCAGTATTATTAGAAAGCATTGCTTAAATTTTCATTGTTACGAAAGATGATACCCAGCTTTATCTATCCATGAAGCCAGAGGACACACACCAATTAGTTAAACTGCAGGAATGTCTTTCAGACATAAAGACATGGATGACCTCTAATTTCCTGCTTTTAAATTCAGATAAAACTGAAGTTATTGTACTTGGCCCCACACATCTTAGAAACATGGTGTCTAACCAGATCCTTACTCTGGATGGCATTACCTTGACCTCCAGTAATACTGTGAGAAATCTTGGAGTCATTTTTGATCAGGTTATGTCCTTCAGTAAGCAAATATGTATGACTGCTTTTTTGCATTTGCGCAATATCTCTAAAATGAGAAAGGTCTTGTCTCAGAGTGATGCTGAAAAGCTAATTCATGCATTTATTTCTTCTAGGCTGGACTATTGTAATTCATTATTATCAGGTTCTCCTAAAAGTTCCCTGAAAAGCCTTCAGTTAATTCAAAATGCTGCAGCTAGAGTACTGACAGGGACTAGAAGGAGAGAGCATATTTCACCCATATTGGCTTCTCTTCATTGGCTCCCTGTTAATTCCAGAATAGAATTTAAAATTCTTCTTCTTACTTATAAGGTTTTGAATAATCAGGTCCCATCTTATCTTAGGGACCTCATAGTACCATATCTCCCCAATAGAGTGCTTCGCTCTCAGACTTACTTGTAGTTCCTAGGGTTTGTAAGAGTAGAATGGGAGGCAGAGCCTTCAGCTTTCAGGCTCCTCTCCTGTGGAACCAGCTCCCAATTCAGTTTAGGGAGACAAACACCCTCTCTACTTTTAAGATTAAGCTTAAAACTTTCCTTTTTGAAAAATCTTATAGTTAGGGCTGGATCAGGTGACCCTGAACCATCCCTTAGTTATGCTGCTATAGATTTAGACTGCTGGGGCGTTTCCCATGATGCACCCAGTGTTTCGTTTTATTCACCTCTTTTTGCTCTGTATGCACCACTCTGCTTTTAATCATTGGTGATTGATCTGTGCTCTCTTCCACAGCATGTCTTTTTCCTGATTCTCTCCCCTCAGCCCCAACCAGTCCCAGCAGAAGACTGCCCCTCCCTGAGCCTGGTTCTGCTGGAGGTTCCTTCCTGTTAAAAGGGAATTTTCCTTCCCACTGTCGCCAAGTACTTGCTTATAGGGGGTCGTTTTGACCGTTGAGGTTTTTCTGTAATTATTGTATGGCTTTTGCCTTACAATATAAAGCGCCTTGGGGCGACTGTTTGTTGTGATTTGGCGCTATATAAATAAAATTGATTTGATTTGATTTGATTTAAACTGAAGTTTTATAAAGCGAAAATATCAGATATATGTTTTAGTTTTAAAGTAATGCGCTAATTTTTAAGGTTTTAGTGTGGACATGCTGTGTCCAGGTGCATTATGGGTATCTCAGTAAGTTCATGACATGAGAAATGCATTTCAGACACTCTGATCAGGCTACACGGACAACAGCATTAAACTCTAGTGCCTAAAACACTCGTGAATATATTCTCTGGGTTTATAGAAGTTGTTATTGTGTTTGCCTTTATTAAATTCCACGCATCTTAAATGTATCAGACTCAGATTATCTGGAATTTTGTTTTGGCAGGTTTTCAAGGTCTCTACTGCCATCTACTGGCCAGTAGTGTTCATGGCAGTATTCGCCCTGAAGCTGTGCTAATATTTTCAATCACTGTACTCGGTTCCAGCTCAAACTGTATGACAGAATCGCACGGTGTAAAAGTTCAGAACGCATGATTTATGTTCTCACACACATTGTACGTTCGAAAACCACACATCAGACTCGTGTTTCCAGAAGCAAAATGTAAACAGAAGCTTTTTTTTCAAATTAATTTACAAAAACTCTCAATGGGAGACATCAAAGTTAAAAAACAACAACAAAAACATTACAAGACAGGTCTGCAGTGTTTGCACATGCACAGTGTGAGAGATTGGATGCTTGTAGCACTTCAGCAGCGGGATACCCCTCACGACGGCTAACCAGAATAGCAAACAAGTTTGATTTTCATCTGACCATACGATCGCCGATCAGGAGGTGGTCGTGAGATGTTAAACGCAGCTCGTTACTCCATGTATACTAAATGATGCAGGACGCGCGATTAACCTGAAACTCGGTGTGATCCAAAAAATTCTCGCTCAAATTAAAAATCAGCTGAAAAAAGGCCAAAACTCGCACTGGCACCAGTAGTTGGCAGTGTTCTATTTATTTTGACACTGGTTATACTGGTTAACACACGACACACCTCACATTAACGTGTTGGTTTACAGTCAACCAATCAGTGTTAGCGGAGGCACATTTTACCCAGAATGCCATCTGTCTGTGTTTGCTACAAAACTTCTGAATTAGTGCATTATTCAACATTAAAAGATATATGTTATATCTTAACTTTGTACAAATGACAGAATTGACATTAATAGAGCTATTCTATCAATATTCATTTTATTTACACCAAACCATAAGTCAGCATTGCTTTATTTTCCAAGACCTCCGCCTAATGGCAGCATTGTGATTGAGTAGAGAATTGAGTTTCATGGCTCCTCTCAGTTGCGTTTGTCCTGGAAACCATGTAGTAAACTGGAGCTTCCAGCAGGGGGCAGGCCGCTCAAAGACAGAAGTGCTGACTTGTTTGGGTCTGTCGTTGCTTTTGATGGTTCCAGAAGTGATCATGGTGTTAAAACTCAAAATCAGCTTGTTAGTAGTTGCCTGTACCGGAGACAATACTGGAATTTATCAGTTATCTGTAACTTCCAATACATTTTTGGGTGGTTTTTTGTTTTATTTTTATCAAAGATAACTTTTCAGTTATCTGATTATCTGTTATTGAAGTTAATTTTTTGGTTATCTGTGCCCACCACTGCCTAAAAGGAAGAGTTGGAATGCCTGAAAGCGGAGAACTCACAGCTGAAGACAGACTGCGTTCCTGCGAGCTGAACAGAATGAGGAGAGAAGCAGAATGTGGTGCTTTGGGAGCTTGAAAAAAAATGCACTTTTTGATCTTTGAACTTATCATGGTTGGTACAGCCAACTGCAACACACGATTGTGGCATTCTCTGTGAAAACTGGGGTATATTAAGTAGAAAAAGCCGCGGTAGAACGCTGTAAGCGTGATGGACGTCAAGTTGGAAATGAGCATGACAGTGGTTTGTTTTCAGTGGCTTGCTGGTTACTGTGTGCGTTGCTATGTGTGCGCGCATCAGGGACCCGGATGTCCGACCGTACCTATAGTGAGTGGTTAGCTTTCGCTAGCAGTTAGCTTTTGCTAGCTTTGTTACCGGTTTGCTTGCGTTAGCTAGGTCGACTCTGCCCCCCGTTACTTTATTACTGTTTTTACCAGTCTAATACTTCTGTTAGTTTTTCAGTGTAACTGCTGTGAGTTGCTGTGATGATTCATTTGCGTGCGCACGTGAAAAAAAAAGCTGGCTGCCGCTGCTGCTACTGCCACTGCTACTGCCGCTGCTACTGCTCTTCCCTCAAACTCTGTCATAACCACACCGGACCTGCTACGAGTTGCTTCAGCCCCTTTCACACCGGGGCTGCTCCCATTTGCATCGTGTGTTGTTATGACAACGCCACGTGGAAGCAACTCAGTGCTGAGATGATGCAGCTCGGCGCCACAATAGCACAAGGGGCGCAAAGGACGAAGCAAATCGGATGCCGAAAATTAAACGTTTAATTTTTGTTTACGTCCTGTGCTCGACGCAGAATTAAGTGGTTTCAGCGCAAGTCAGAGCAACAGGACGGTACTCAGCATGACTGGAAGTCACACACTTACAAGACGATACCCGACCCAATTTATGATTCCTGCTGTGTTACATTGTTCCCGCAGTATAAATCATGCAGGATTGTTTTTATACCGTGTACACAATGCAGTAAAACTACTGCCGGTCTGCTCTGTGTCAGCCTGATCCCGTCAGATTTCAGAAGCTAAGCAGAGTAGGATCTGGTTAGTACTTGGATGGGAGACCTCTTTGGAACACCAGCAGCTGTGTGTGCTTCTCCAGGTAAGACTGGAGTTGAGTCAGGAAGGGTATCCGGCCTAAAACCTGTGCCAATTACCGATGCGGATCTGGCTGTATCCACTGTGGCGACACTGAACAAAAACCGGGAGCAGCCAAATGAACAACAACAACACAATGCAGTAAAACTACACACTCAAAAAAGAGCACAGAAAAAAAATGCTGATTGCAGCAGCTGCTCCTCCTTGCTCCTTTTCACAAACAAGCAGGAGCAAACACTTTTGTGAGAAGACTCTCACAAAAGTGTTTAAATAAAATCTATAAGTCCTGCTCACAGTCACAGAGACAGGACATGTCCACATGAAGTATAACTCCAGACATCTCCACATTTACTTGCATACGTGCGCATCTTGCGGTCACAGGAGGAAAGATAAACTATAACAGAACTCAGAGCGCAGACCTGCAGCTCAGCACAAGAACAAATATAAACTAGAGAAGAAATCAGAGTGCAGAGAACCTGCAGCCTGCGTTCTCACCTCCTCTCTGCCCCCTGCTGCGCGCACCTGACACAGAAATTCCTGCATCGTTATGATGCAACAGGAAGCAACTCGAAGTGGGCCCGGTGTGAAAGTGACTTTTGGTTGTGCAAGTAACTTTTTTTTGGTGCAAGTAATTTTTTTGTTACTAGCACCAGTGCAAGTAGATTAAAAAATGTATTTCGACCCCTGGATAAGGTGGCCCTTTTAGAGAGCCGTGTCCAGAAATTAGAACAGCTTCTCAGATCAGTGGAGATAGATGTTATGGGCACTCCAGACGATGTTAGTGTTGGGCCGGCTAGCATGCCCATTAACATCAGCTTAGAAACGCTGGCTGTGGAGGACGGTTTCCAGACTGTGGTTAGGCGGAGGAAGCCACATAGGGCTTGGTACCCGGTTGTGGTACCCAATCACACTCGCCACTGCGAACTCTGAATTGGTTCTCCCCCTTGGATATGCCTGATGTGAGTTCTTTGAGCCCACAGGTGACTTCCACTCCTATCTCCAGGCCAAAACGCGGGCTTTAGTGATAGGGGATTCTATCACCCGCAAAGTCAGGTTACAGACTCCAGCTTACATTAAATGTATTCCTGAGGCCAGAGCTCCCGACATTGCTTCCCATCTTAGGGTGCTGATGCTGCAGAAGGGTAGACAGACTAAGGAACATGACACGTGATACAGTCACATAGCTATTCATGTCGGTGCCAATGATGTCAGAATGAAGCACTCAGAGGTCACAAAAATGGACATAGACAGGACTTGTGACCTTGCCAGAAAGATGTGTCTGCATCGATTAATAGTCTCTGGTCCCCTCCCCTCCTGGGGTAATGATGAAGCATTTAGCAGGCTGACATCGTTGAATAGGTGGCTGGAACAATTTTGTAGACAGCAAGGCTTTAGTTTTATTGATAACTGGTCTTCGTTCTGGGGCTGCCGTGGCTTGCTGATGCCGGATGGCCTTCACCCTAATGGGGAAGGTGCTGCCATCTTGTCTGCGAACATAGATAGACCGCTACAGGGAGGGTAACATTAGGATTTTACAGCAGGCCACGGAGCAGGTGATTAGAGACC
Source organism: Thalassophryne amazonica (assembly GCF_902500255.1). NCBI lineage: Eukaryota > Metazoa > Chordata > Actinopteri > Batrachoidiformes > Batrachoididae > Thalassophryne > Thalassophryne amazonica. The sequence goes on from NC_047107.1 coordinate 83,241,949, forward strand.
GTGCAAGGTTTATGACAAATGTGGATGTGGAATCCATTAGCTTAGTGGGGAAATCAGTGCAGAAAATCCACTATGGTGATAGTGCAGGTTATCTGCCAGGGAGGGAAATACAACAAGTTGAGACTATGGCCTGCTTCCGTAGACATATCCATAAAAATCATAGAGGGATATGCTTTGCAAACGTAATACCCATTACTACATTGGATGATGGCCCGTTGGCTGTTCCAACAATATCAAAGATTTTGTGTCTGCTGCCTATACAACTCGCATGGAATGTCTCAAACCTAAACCTACTTCCAGGCATCTTATACAACCCCTGGCAAAAATTATGGAATCACTGGCCTCGGAGGATGTTCATTCAGTTGTTTAATTTTGTAGAAAAAAAGCAGATCACAGACATGACACAAAACTAAAGTCATTTCAAATGGCAACTTTCTGGCTTTAAGAAACACTATAAGAAATCAGGAAAAAAAAAATAGTGGCAGTCAGTAACGGTTACTTTTTTAGACCAAGCAGAGGGAAAAAATATGGACTCACTCAATTCTGAGGAATAAATTATGGAATCACCCTGTAAATTTTCATCCCCAAAACTAACACCTGCATCAAATCAGATCTGCTCATTAGTCTGCATCTAAAAAGGAGTGATCACACCTTGGAGAGCTGTTGCACCAAGTGGACTGACATGAATCATGGCTCCAACACGAGAGATGTCAATTGAAACAAAGGAGAGGATTATCAAACTCTTAAAAGAGGGTAAATCATCACGCAATGTTGCAAAAGATGTTGGTTGTTCACAGTCAGCTGTGTCTAAACTCTGGACCAAATACAAACAACATGGGAAGGTTGTTAAAGGCAAACATACTGGTAGACCAAGGAAGACATCAAAGTGTCAAGACAGAAAACTTAAAGCAATATGTCTCAAAAATCGAAAATGCACAACAAAACAAATGAGGAACGAATGAGAGGAAACTGGAGTCAACGTCTGTGACCGAACTGTAAGAAACCGCCTAAAGGAAATGGGATTTACATACAGTAAAGCTAAACGAAAGCCATCATTAACACCTAAACAGAAAAACACAAGGTTACAATGGGCTAAGGAAAAGCAATTGTGGACTGTGGATGACTGGATGAAAGTCATATTCAGTGATGAATCTCGAATCTGCATTGGGCAAGGTGATGATGCTGGAACTTTTGTTTGGTGCCGTTCCAATGAGATTTATAAAGATGACTGCCTGAAGAGAACATGTAAATTTCCACAGTCATTGATGATATGGGGCTGCATGTCAGGTAAAGACACTGGGGAGATGGCTGTCATTACATCATCAATAAATGCACAAGTTTACGTTGATATTTTTGGACACTTTTCTTATCCCATCAACTGAAAGGATGTTTGGGGATGATGAAATCATTTTTCAAGATGATAATGCATCTTGCCATAGAGCAAAAACTGTGAAAACATTCCTTGCAAAAAGACACATAGGGTCAATGTCATGGCCTGCAAATAGTCTGGATCTTAATCCAATTGAAAATCTTTGGTGGAAGTTGAAGAAAATGGTCCATGACAAGGCTCCAACCTGCAAAGCTGATCTGGCAACAGCAATCAGAGAAAGTTGGAGCCACATTGATGAAGAGTACTGTTTGTCACTCATTAAGTCCATGCCTCAGAGACTGCAAGCTGTTATAAAAGCCAGAGGTAGTGCAAAAAAATACTAGTGATGTGTTGGAGCGTCTTTTGTTTTTCATGATTCCATAATTTTTTCCTCAGAATTGAGTGATTCCATATTTTTTTCCCTCTGCTTGGTCTAAAAAAGTAACCATTACTGACTGCCACAATTTTTTTTTCCTGATTTCTATAGTGTTTCTTAAAGCCAGAAAGTTGCCATTTGAAATGACTTTAGTTTTGTGTCATGTCTGTGATCTGCTTTTTTTCTACAAAATGAAACAAACTGAATGAACATCCTCCGAGGCCGGTGATTCCATAATTTTTGCCAGGGTTGTATATGCTACTTTGGAACCACCCCTAAACCCAGACAGTCCAAACCGTTAACCTCACAGAGGTCCTTAAGGTGCCCTGACATGATTGCGCACAGAGAATTTGAAATGTTCAAAAAATCTTTCATGCACAAAAGTCGTGCTATGTGGAGCGATCTAATCTCCAACACGACATGCAGCTCGTCAAGTGGAGTAAACAAGAAGTTAACAGAGCAAGTGGTGACATCAGCGGATCACATCAGAACGCAGCTTATCTGAAGCATTATAACAAGAAGTTAAATCTGTTATAAAACATACTTTAACAGCTGCAGACAAGAAGCAAGAACACACAACTGTTTTATCAAGCCATGACAATGTAAACAAGTCAAATAATTACCTTTTAGATGGCTCAAATGCTTTCTGCAGGTTGTTAGGCGTGCGCGTATGGCTTCGGCTGCAGCCTCCTCTGTGATTCAGGAAGTGATTAGAGCCATTTTCAACAGCCAATTTGCAGAAAAAATGATTAATCTGCCACAAAATAATTATTTTATATATGCGGCGTCGATCACAGAGCAAGTGGCAACTGGTAGTACAAAGAATGGCGTCCAGCTGTGAACACAGCGGGTGGTATCGTGCTGTTGCGTGAATCAAAAACATGCTCGTGTCAGGGCACCTTTAGTCTGGGTCTCATTAACATAAGATCACTATTGTTGTGAAAGTGTCGTGACACGGACCCACAACAGGGGCGTAAATGAACGGACAATGGATAAGCCAAAAGTAACAATTTAATGTTGTGAATCGCACAACGATGTACAGACAATAACAATATGGTGGACTGTCAATTATACACCAGGTGACGTGTGGGCAGGCTCGATGATAGAAGACCCCTGGCGAGAGAAGAGCCGGATCCCACACAGCTTCCAATGCCAACGGAGCTGAAGAACACTGGAGCTGCCAAGCCCTGCGCCCCAGGTGGCCGCTGTCTTCAGCAGTCAGACCCGGTACTGCTGGCAGAGAACAGAGACAGTCCTGATGAGTGTGAGGTCGCACACTCAGTAATCCCACAGTCTGTATTCAGTAAGGAGGGAGAACCTCCACCTCCAATCACACACTCGTGCAGCTCCTGAGATTAACCACTTATCTGGGTGGGGTGTGAGGCGAAGCCGTCGCAGTCCACACCAAACGCCAACTCCGCAGACAGGGTATCCGTCCCAGGAAAACGGCTGCAAAAAGAGATCAGACTAATACTCGAAGTTAAGGTTTAGCAGAGAATTACCTGATTGGTAGTTGATTTCTCGGCGGGGAGGTGGAGTTGCAGTCCGGCCTTTAAGGTGGTGGTGATGATGTGGATGAGTGACAGCTGATGCTGATGACGAGTAACAGCTGTCACTCCCGGTTGCTATGATGCCCTCTCATGCTTGAAGCCCGCACTTCAAGCAGGGCGCCATCTGGTGGTGGTGGGCCAGCAGTACCTCCTCTTCAGCGGCCCACACAACAACTATCCTCAAAATCATTGTTGATCAATGATCTAATTATTGATCATCACTTAGATATGATTGGGTTATGTGAAACCTGACTTAAACCTACAGCTGTCCTCCCCTTAAATGAGGCCTGCCCACCGGCGTACACATTTAGTCACGTCCCTCGTGATGCGAAGCAAGGCGGGGGTGTTGCTCTTATTTATAAATCCAGGTTTCCCTTATTAGCTGTTGGGGTCACAAATATAACTCGTTTGAGCATCTGATTCTCCGCTCTGCTCAGGATATTACGCATTGCCAAGGTCAGAGGAATAAAAAGCAGCCGTATTACTTTGTCACTGTATATAGGCCCCCTGGCCCATACTCTGAATTCTTAGATGAATTTGGTGCATTCATCTCTACCTTGTCAACGAATGCGATAACATTCTGGTTATTGGTGACTTTAGCATGCATATAAATAAGCCTTCTGATCCCCTGTGCAAATCATTTATGGAAATTGTGGATGCATTAGGATTTCAGCAATGCATGCAGTCAATGCACATTAGTGGAAATACCCTGGATTTAGTTCTCACACATGGTATTGCTGTCATGCCTCAGTGGTCTCTCATCACTCACTTATTAGGTTTACAGTTTCGCTGCCGTGTTTAGTGGAACAACAACCTTATTTATCACTACAGCGATGCATCAACACCTCAACTATGACTGAACTTGAAGCTAGACTGCCTGATATCTTAGCTTCACATTTGGAAAATGCCCAATCAGTCTTGTGGATAGTTTAAACTCAGCACTCAAAACTACACTCGACATGATTGTGCCACCTTTGTTAAAACCACGCCCCCCCAAAACACAGTCACCTTGGTTCAGTGATTACCTGTGTGACCTCAAGCATAAGGATAGAGGTCTAGAATGGAAATGGCATAGTTCAAAATTAGATCTGTTCCTAAATGTTTCAAATCTGCAGTGATTAAACCATTACTTAAGAAATCTAATTTTGACCCTAGTGTATTGAAAAACTATCGGCCAATATCAAATCTATCATTTTGCTCTAAAATTCTGGAAAACGTGGTTTCACGGCAGCTTGTGGACTACCTTACTGAGAACAATCTTTTCGACCCACTGCAGTCTGCTTTTAGAAAATATCATTCCACAGAGACAGCTCTCACTAAAGTGGTGAATGATCTACTTGTAATGGATTCAGACACCACTACAGTTCTGGTACTGTTAGATCTCAGTGCTATGTTTGACACTGTGGATCATCATATTCTACTAGATAGGCTGGAGAATTATTTTGGGATTACTGGGAGTGCCCTTGCATGGTTGACGTCATACCTGCTCTTAGCAAAAAGTAGTATATTTAAAGTTCATTTTATTAAGTATGCTTCAGTATAAGTATAGCAAGTATACTACAGATTGTGTACTGTTAGTATACTAGGAAGTACACAAATTTAATACTTTTTTGGACTAAATTGGACATTTCAAGTTTATAAAAGTATATTTTAAAGTTCGTTTTAAGTTTGCTAAAGTACACATTAAAGTATACAAGTACACTCACCTATATATTATCAATGTACTTGGTATATCTCTCTTGTATGCTTAAAGTATACCACACGTACACTTAATGTACTTGATATATCCCTCTCCTATGCTTTAAGTATACCACAAGTGCACTTATCGATATACTGCCATTGTACTAGTTGTATACTTTGAGTCCCTAGTTTTAGTTTATCATATACTTAAAGTATACTATACACATTGGTTATTTTACTTTTTATACTTTAATTTTGCTTGGCATATTACTTGTAGCTTACTATTTAAATACTGAAAATATACTCCTTAAAGTATTCTTAAAGTTTACTCATACTGTATGTACACAAGAGTGTGATGCATTTAAGAAATCACAAGACACAATGTCGGAAACAAGTTTGATATACTTTCAAACATCTCAAAAACAAAGACCTATGAAATCAAGTCCTTCCTTTGTGGAGAAAATTAAAGGAAAAAGTGCATGGAAAATGTAAACATAATGGTCTCTCCAAGATCAAGTCATTATTTGTAAAAATGTAAACATAGCGTCTTCAACTGAGAACTAAAGTTCTTCCTGGTCAAAAAAGGTAAAAGAAAAGTGTGAACCTTTGGAACCAAAAATAAATAACTTCATAGAAAAAAATCTGTACATTTATGACTTCTTTTCAGTTACTTGAGTCAATGGCTTGACTTAGTATATCTTGCTCCAAGTGCATAATACGTGTTAGTACGTTGCGGCAGAAAGACGTAAAACGTATACTAAAGTATAAGTTTTAGTTTTAAAGTATAAGTGTAAGTCTTAGTATTAATGTACTTAGACTTAGACTTGTTTATACTTTTCAGTATAAGCCAAGTATACTTCACTATACTATTCTTAAGTATATATAATATAGTTTTTAAAAAGTCACCTTCAAGTATACTTTCTCAATTTTAGTAAAAAAAGTATACTCACAGTACACTTGAATAAATGTTTTGCTAAGGGTGACCAATCGTTCTCACTGTGTTTTATACAATAGCAGTACCTTTAACTTTAGTGACATGAAATTTGGGGTTCCACGGGATTCGCCCCTTTGAGTCTGGTCTGCTTGAAGTTTCTTCCTCAGAGGGAGTTTTTTTTCTTACCACTGTTGCTCTGGGGGTTCGTAAGGTTAGACCTTACTTGTGTGAAGCACCTTGAGGCAACCTTGTTGTGATTTGGTACTATATAAATGAAAATAAATTGAAATTGACTGTTCGGTTGGTGACACCGTCTAGTCAATGCAAGCGGTTTTACTCCAATAAGATGTTGGGAAAGTGTAGTGACACGGACCCACAACAGGGGGCGCAAATGAACGGTCAATAGATGAGCCAAAATATAACAATTTAATGTTGTGAACGTGCACAACGAACATACAGACAATCACAGAATATCATAACAGTCAATACACAGAGGTGACGTGTGGGCAGGCTCGAGGATAGAAGACGTCTGTCCTGAGAAGAGCCGGAACCACACGATTTCCGCCGCCCCAGAACCTGGTGAATACTGGAGCCGCCAAGTCCCGAATTCCCAGGTGATCACTGTCCCCGACTGTCGGATCTGGTACTGCTGGCGAAGAACAAAGACAGTCAAGTGTGGGTGTGTGTACACCCAGTAACAACAACGGTGGGAATGCCACCTCCACCTCTCACTCAACACGTTGCAGTGGTCTCAGAGGAAAAGGAGCGCCGTCATGCACAGCCTCCACCAAAACGACCGGTTCTCCTGCAAACACTCACAATCACAGATTTATAAATCTCAAAAAAAGGCTGAGAGTAGTACCTCCTATGAAGTATGATATCTCGGCAACGAGGTGAAGATGACGTCTGGTCTTTATGGAGTGAGATGATGTTGAGTAGATGGGTGACAGCTGTCAAGAGGTAATGAGCGACAGCTGTCACCCCCGGCTGTGTCCATGGCGGCAGCGCCCTCTCGTGCCTGAAGCCCGCACTTCAGGCAGCACCCTCTGGGCAGTTCCCTTGCATATAACAGAAATGCCAGTTTTTAAATTTCTCCTTAAAAGCACATTGCAGTCATCAGTATTCAGAACTCTGCTAAGGTCCAACAGTCAAACAAGAAACTGATAGGAATATTGGAATATTTATTTTCTGTCCCTGCCAAGCATGTGTTTGTTCATCAGTCTTAAAGGTGTCCTCAGTCTAGTTCTCTGAAATCTGGCTCAGACAAACCTTGTTACACTTGAAGGAGACCTGCATTGAAAAAAATGCAGTCAGAACAAAAAATGACTTACATTTGCGCATGAGATCCTTCTGAATGTAGTGGAGTGAATCTGCGGGCCCGGATCTGTCGTTCGGCGGAGGGGTTTTCGTTTGAAGGTGACAAGTTTGCAGCTAACACTTAGCTCTCCGCAAATTGTCCCTCTCATCATGGACGCTGCCGAGGCGTCACGGACAAGACCCTCTCCCAGCATGCATTGCGCCAATTGTAATTTGTGGATTCACGTCAGTTTGCATCTGCACCTTTTTCTTGTCTTATACAGAAGGATCTACTTTTTTTTTTAAATTAAATTATTTTGAGGGACTTCTTCATACGCCCGTTTGAGTGGTGTCGCAATGAAAATCTTCTGTTTTTCGCCTCCGGTACCATCGCGGGATATGGAGGCGAGACCCGCAAAGAATCCCAGTCATTAAAAAGATATAAACCTCTCTCAGCGTCCATGGAGCTCTGGGGCTCCGATTGCCGAGACGTGCGGTGCTGTGGATTTTGCAGCAAGAAGTCTGTCCTTGCAGCAACAAGTGTCACCGGCTGCTCCACATCAAAACGGCGAGCGTAGTCTCTGGACTTGTTCCAGGTTGGCTGCACCTCCATTCAGTAGACAGAGAGGTGATGCCGGTGTTGTGCGCTGAATCTGGCACAACACCGGCTGCAAAGCGGACACGGGCCGTATGAGTGGCCCGTCGGCGGTTAACGAGCTCGTTAACGAGCCCACAGACTTGATAAGCGCAGCAGAGGCAGAGAGCGGGAGAGGAAGAACTGCGCCCGCTGTCGACGTTGCTGATCTTAGCACACAGATCTGTATCTCGCATTCATTGCAGCTTACTTTTGGATGTTGAAACCAGGACGTGTATAAGTAACATTACTAACAGATAAAATCAATTTCAATGTGGGATCGGACTGAAGGCGGGAGCGCGTCGTCTTGTCCCTGACATCATGGAAATGATACGGCTGTACAAACTGTTTTCACAGAGGGCTGGGTTTTAGCCACGGGTTTGTCGTTTTTGAATGGGGATTTCTCCGCTGGGTTGCGGGTTTGGTCTTGCAGATTTGCTTGGCTGCATTCACAAGGGTCTTATAAATACATATCAGCTATTTCTTTCTGAAATCTGACCACATTTATTTCAATGCAGCTCTACTTTAACTGTTTTGGGTCAGTTTATTTAATCCAGCAAGGCGGCGGGGGTGGGGGGTGAGGCACTGTCCACTTTGGAGTAAAGTTTGGTCTTGTTAAAGGTGCTATAAATGATTTTGTGCCACTTGATGTTGCACCAAAACCTTATGACCACGCCTCTACAACTAACCCCCTGGACCCCCCCCCTCCCCGCATCAAAGAAGGAGAGAGCATATCTCACCCATATTGGCCTCTCTTCATTGGCTTCCTGTTAATTCTAGAATAGAATTTAAAATTCTTCTTCTTACTTATAAGGTTTTGAATAATCAGGTCCCATCTTATCTTAGGGACCTCGTAGTACCATATCACCCCAATAGAGCGCTTCGCTCTCAGACTGCAGGCTTACTTGTAGTTCCTAGGGTTTGTAAGAGTAGAATGGGAGGCAGAGCCTTCAGCTTTCAGGCTCCTCTCCTGTGGAACCAGCTCCCAATTCAGATCAGGGAGACAGACACCCTCTCTACTTTTAAGATTAGGCTTAAAACTTTCCTTTTTGCTAAAGCTTATAGTTAGGGCTGGATCAGGTGACCCTGAACCATCCCTTAGTTATGCTGCTATAGACGTAGACTGCTGGGGGGTTCCCATGATGCACTGTTTCTTTCTCTTTTTGCTCTGTATGCACCACTCTGCATTTAATCATTAGTGATCGATCTCTGCTCCCCTCCACAGCATGTCTTTTCCTGGTTCTCTCCCTCAGCCCCAACCAGTCCCAGCAGAAGACTGCCCCTCCCTGAGCCTGGTTCTGCTGGAGGTTTCTTCCTGTTAAAAGGGAGTTTTTCCTTCCCACTGTAGCCAAGTGCTTGCTCACAGGGGGTCGTTTGACCGTTGGGGTTTTACGTAATTATTGTATGGCCTTGCCTTACAATATAAAGCGCCTTGGGGCAACTGTTTGTTGTGATTTGGCGCTATATAAAAAAATTGATTGATTGATTGGTGGTGGGCCAGCAGTACCTCCTCTTCTGGCAGCCCACACAACAGGACCCCCCCCTCAACGGGCGCCTCCTGGCGCCCGACCAGGTTTGTCGGGGTGTCGGCGGTAGAAGTCGGCCAGGAGGGCTGGATCCAGGATGAAGCTCCTTTTCACCCAGGAGCGTTCTTCGGGTCCATACCCCTCCCAGTCCACCAAGTACTGGAACACCCGACCCATCCGACGGACATCCAGGAGCCGGCGCACCGTCCAAGCCGGCTCCCCGTCAATGATCCGAGCAGGAGGCGGCGCCGGTCCGGGAGCACAGAGGGGTGAGGTGTGGTGATGTTTGATGCGGGACACGTGGAAAACCGGATGGATCCGCAGTGAAGCCGGGAGTTGGAGCTTCACTGCGGCAGGACTGAGGACTTTTAGGATCCTGAAGGGGCCAATGTACCTGTCCTGAAGTTTTGGGGAGTCCACCTGGAGGGGGATGTCCTTCGTGGAAAGCCACACCTCCTGCCCGGGCTGGTAAGCAGGGGCCGGGGATCGCCGGCGGTCTGCATGGGTCTTCGCCCTCGTCCGGGCCTTCAACAAGGCAGAACGGGCGGAGCGCCACACCTGACGGCACTTCCGCAGGTGGGCCTGGACTGAGGGCACACCGACCTCTCCCTCCACCACGGGAAACAACGGGGGCTGATACCCCAAACACACCTCAAATGGGGAGAGGCCGGTGGCAGAAGACACCTGGCTGTTATGCGCATACTCGATCCAGGCCAGATGGTTACTCCAGGCCGTCGGGTGCGCGGATGTGACGCAGCAGAGGGTCTGTTCCAAGTCCTGGTTGGCCCGCTCTGCCTGTCCGTTCGTCTGTGGATGGTACCCGGACGAGAGGCTCACGGTGGCCCCCAGTTCCCTGCAGAAGCTCCTCCAGACGTGTGAGGAGAACTGGGGACCACGATCAGAGACGATGTCGGAGGGTATCCCATGCAGACGGACGACATGGTGGACCAGGAGGTCTGCTGTCTCCTGGGCTGTTGGGAGCTTCGGGAGGGCCACGAAGTGGGCCGCCTTGGAGAATCGGTCCACTATCGTGAAGATGGTGGTGTTGCCCTGGGATGGCGGGAGGCCCGTGACGAAATCCAGGCCGATGTGGGACCAGGGGCGATGAGGCACCGGCAGCGGCTGGAGGAGCCCTTGGGCCTTCTTATGTACTGCCTTGCCCCTGGCACAGGTGGTGCAGGCCTGGATATATTCCCGGACGTCGGCCTCCATAGACGCCCACCAGAAGCGCTGCCGGACAACTGCCACGGTCCTTCGCACCCCTGGATGAAGGGAGAGCTTGGAACAGTGACAGAAGTCCAAGACTGCAGCTCTGGCCTCTGGTGGGACGTACTGATGGTTCTTCGGACCGGTTCCAGGGTCCGGGCTCCGTGCCAGGGCCTCCTGGACGGTCTTCTCCACGTCCCAGGTGAGGATGGCCACGATAGTGGACTCCGGAATGATGGGCTCCGGTGGATCCGACAGCTCTGTTTTGACTTCGTCTTCGTGTACCTGGGACAAGGCATCCGATCTCTGGTTCTTGGTCCGGGGACGATAGGTGATCCGGAAGTCGAAACGCCCGAAGAACAGTGACCAGCGGGCTTGCCTGGGGTTCAGCCGCTTGGCGGTCCTGATATACTCCAGGTTCCGATGGTCAGTGAAAACCGTGAATGGCACAGACGCTCCCTCCAACAGGTGTCTCCACTCCTCAAGAGCCTCTTTCACCGCAAGGAGTTCTCGATTGCCGACGTCATAGTTCCGTTCAGCCGGGGTCAACCTGCGGGAAAAGTAGGCACACGGGTGAAGAACCTTATCGGTCTCTCCGCTCTGGGACAGCACGGCTCCTATCCCTGAGTCAGAGGCATCCACTTCAACCATGAACTTGCGGCTAGGGTCGGGCTGCACCAAAACTGGCGCAGTAGAGAACCGTCGTTTCAACTCCTTGAACGTGGCTTCGAACCGATCCGACCAGGTGAAGGGGACTTTTGGAGAGGTCAGGGCTGTCAGGGGGCTAACTACCTGACTGTAGCCCTTAATGAACCTCCTATAGAAATTAGCAAAGCCGAGGAACTGTTGCAGCTTCCTACGGCTTGTTGGTTGGGGCCAATCTCTCACCGCCGCAACCTTGGCCGGATCAGGGGCGACGGAGTTGGAGGAGATTATAAACCCCAGGAAGGACAAAGACGCGCGGGGAAACTCGCACTTCTCGCCCTTCACAAACAGTCGGTTCTCTAACAACCGCTGCAGGACCTGACGTACATGCTGGACATGGGTCTCAGGATCCAGAGAAAAGATGAGAATATCGTCCAGATATACGAAGACGAATCGGTGCAAGAAGTCCCGCAAGACGTCGTTAACCAAGGCTTGGAACGTCGCGGGGGCGTTGGTGAGGCCGAACGGCATGACCAGGTACTCCAAGTGACCTAACGGGGTGTTAAATGCCGTCTTCCATTCGTCTCCCTTCCGGATCCGAACCAGGTGATACGCATTCCTAAGATCCAGCTTAGTAAAGATTTTGGCTCCATGCAGGGAGGTGAACACGGAATCTAACAATGGCAACGGGTATCGGTTGCGAACCGTAATCTCATTCAGCCCCCTGTAATCAATACATGGACGAAGTCCGCCATCTTTCTTGCCCACAAAAAAGAAACCTGCCCCCATCGGGGAGGTGGAGTTCCGGATCAGCCCGGCAGCTAATGAGTCCCGGATGTAGGTCTCCATTGATTCGCGCTCAGGTCATGAGAGGTTGTACAGCCTGCTGGACGGGAACTCAGCGCCTGGAACCAAATCAATGGCACAATCGTACGGACGGTGCGGGGGAAGGGTGAGTGCCAGATCCTTGCTGAAGACGTCAGCAAGATCGTGGTACTCAACCGGCACTGCCGTCAGATTGGGAGGGACTTTGACCTCCTCCTTAGCCTGTGAACCGGGAGGAACCGAGGATCCTAAACACCCCCGATGGCAGGTTTCGCTCCACTGAACCACCACCCCAGATGGCCAATCAATCCAGGGATTGTGCTTCAACATCCATGGGATGCCCAAAATCACGCAGGAGGTAGAAGGAGTCACAAAAAAACTCAATCTCCTCCCGATGGTTTCCAGACACTACCAGAGTTACTGGTTGTGTCTTGTGTGTGAGTAAAGGGAGGAGGGTGCCATCTAGTGCCCGCACCTGCAATGGCGAAGGAAGCGCCACCAGAGGGAGCCCTACCTCCCTTGCCCATCTGCTGTCTAGCAGATTCCCTTCTGACCCCGTGTCCACCAGTGCTCGGGCTTGAAGGGTTAAATCCCCGCTCAGGATTGTGACTGGGAGTCGTGTGGCAATTTGTGTGTGTCTCACTTGAATGGTTTGACCCCTCCTTAGCCCAGTCTCTAAGGGCGGTTGTTGTCGTTTTGGCCGTTTGGGGCAGTTTCTCTGTGTGTGCTCAGTTGAGCTGCAGAGAAAACACTCTCCACGGATCAGCCTCCCCATTTTGGCCCTGTGCGTTTCCCTAACAACGTCAGCAGGGGGAGCTGTTGCCCCACAAAGCGCTGCTACTGTGGAGCGTGGGGAGGGCGGCGCCTTATCGAACCCGGAAGGGAGAGGGGCGGCGCGTATCCGGTCACGTCCTTCGCCTCGCTCCCGACGGCATTCATCCAACCGATTGTCTAACCGTATAACGAGATCGTTAAGCCCATCTAAATCCCGCGGTTCCTCCTTAGCTACCAGCTGCTCCTTCAGAACCAACGACAGTCCGTTTATGAAGGTGGCGCGAAGCGCAACGTTATTCCAGCTGGACCTCGCAGCCGCGATGCGGAAGTTGACTGCATAAGCGGCTGCGCTCTCGCGTCCCTGTCTCATTGACAGCAGCACTGTTGAAGCGGTCTCTCCTCTGTTAGGGTGATCAAACACTGTTCTGAACTCCCCCACAAACCCAGTGTATGCTGATAACCGTGAGTTCTGTTCCCAGAGCGCCGTAGCCCAGGAGCGTGCTTTACGCCGAAGCAGAGCAATCACATAAGCTATTTTACTAGCATCTGACGCGTACATGACCGGACATTGTGCGAAGACGAGCGAACACTGCATAAGAAAGTCCGCGCACGTCTCCACACAACCTCCATACGGCTCAGGAGGGCTTATGTATGCTTCAGGGGATGGTGGGAGGGGTTGTTGAACCACCACTGGAACATTTATATCCTGCACAGGGTCGGCAGGAGGACAAGCTGCAGCAGCGTCCTGAGCGCTCGCCGCCATCTGTGCGGAGAGAGCCTCCACTCTGCGGTTCAGGAGGATGTTTTGCTCGGTCATTTGATCCAACCGAGCCGTAAAGGCGGTGAGAATGTGCTGCAGCTCACCAATCACGTCTCCTGCAGACGCCTGAGCTCCCTGCTCTCCCATTGGTCGTTCAACAGCCGGGTGACGCCCCTCGGAGTCCATGACGCTGGCCGAGATATCCTGTTGGGAAAGTATAGTGACACGGACCCACAACAGGGGGCGCAAATGAACGGTCAATAGATGAGCCAAAATATAACAATTTAATGTTGTGAATGTGCACAACGAACATACAGACAATCTCAGAATATCACAACAGTCAATACACAAAGGTGACGTGTGGGCAGGCTCGAGGATAGAAGACGTCTGTCCTGAGAAGAGCCGGAACCACACGATTTCCGCCGCCCCAGAACCTGGTGAATACTGGAGCCGCCAAGTCCCGAATTCCCAGGTGATCACCGTCCCCGACTGTCGGATCTGGTACTGCTGGCGAAGAACAAAGACAGTCAAGTGTGGGTGTGTGTACACCCAGTAACAACAACGGTGGGAATGCCACCTCCACCTCTCACTCAACACGTTGCAGTGGTCTCAGAGGAAAAGGAGCGCCGTCATGCACAGCCTCCACCAAAACGACCGGTTCTCCTGCAAACACTCACAATCACAGATTTATAAATCTCAAAAAAAGGCTGAGAGTAGTACCTCCTATGAAGTATGATATCTCGGCAACGAGGTGGAGATGACGTCTGGTCTTTATGGAGTGAGATGATGTTGAGTAGATGGGTGACAGCTGTCAAGAGGTAATGAGCGACAGCTGTCACCCCCAGCTGTGTCCGTGGTGGCAGCGCCCTCTCGTGCCTGAAGCCCGCACTTCAGGCAGGGCGCCCTCTGGTGGTGGGCCACAGTACCTCCTCGTCTGGCGGCCCACACAACATGAGTTGATTTTACAATATGTTGAGTTGATTTAGCCCTGTGGTGGAGTATATTTTGCTCTACTTAGACTGCGACCAAATGTTATCTCAGCAGAGTAAATTTTACTCAACAAAATCTCCAGTGTAGTTTTAAAGGAATCAGCAAACGGTACATAAGTTTAGCAATGAGGCTCAAAGGTCAGGCACATGATCAAAGATGAGTCATCAGGATCAAAGATCATGGTCAGAGATGAGTGATCAGGATCAACTGTGAGAAATCAGGATTCAAGCCCTGTAGTCAGGATCAATGCTCAGGAACATGACCAACCATGAGTGAACAATCAGGATCACAGATTAGCAGTCAGAAACAAAGGTCTGGGATCAAGATTAAAGGTTATGATGAGCATCAAAGGTGAGTTTTCAGGGCTTCATGATTGTCTATCCATAGGTGTATGTTGGTGCAGATCCAGATAATTATCCAGATCTGGGAGAGAAAAGGTATTTTTTTGACAGAGGTAATCCATGTGAGTGGACTAAGGATTTTAAATGTGGTTTAGGGTTTAATTTATTTTAAAGGGGGTCTGTGGGGGATTAGGTATGCACTCTTCAGTGAACAAGCTTGCAAAAAATCCACTGGATGGGTTTTTATCAAACATTGTAGGAATTTTATTTTGCCAGATATC